>NC_088364.1:36592932-36625432 GCF_034508935.2 Berghia stephanieae | reverse complement strand
ATCTGGGCACCATGTGTATCAAATCAAAGTGGACTCTTTCGCACAAGCAGACGCTCTTCGAGTGTTTATAATTGTGGGAAATCTTAAAATGGTAAAAATGATAATATCATAATCTCACCTCAAGTTGTGTGTACACTTTGTCTGACATTTCGACCCCACAGGTTTTCAACAATTCAATCGTCTCCTTTATTGGATCAAACATTGTATCAGTTGTTGCTTGTCTATTCCTCACGGCATTCAGAAGTTCCATACATTGAACTAAGCGGTCAAATTCACCTTCTGTAGGATCTTTAGAGAGACCGTGCATGGTAGATTTGATGAAGTCTTGAAGTTCATCTAGGCTGTTAGGTGGGGGAAGCAATAGTAATATTGATGATAATGTTTGATAATGATGACGATGGCGATGATGATGATGATGATGATGATGATGATGATGATGATGATGATGATGATGATGATGATGACGACAAGAATAATAATACAGTCGAATCCTCTTAATCGACAACCCTCGGGAGTTCTGGTGATTATGAGATGTTTCTCATTTCTTCAAACTTGAATTCACTTTTCAACACAAGTTTAATCTCGACAAAACACCGATTTGAGGCAGTGGGAAACAAATATACTCTATTGAATTGCATTATTATATCATATGACCCAATGACCCATCGACTCAATCTGGAATCATGTCAGAATGATCTAGCTGAAGAAAAGTGAGAGTAAAGTCAAAATGATCAGATTAAAATATTTCTTTTTTAACTTAAAAAAAACCCCCAGCAACATTTAACATGTAGGAAGAGACAAAACGCTTATTAGGAGATATTACAAATTTTTGGGGGGACTGAGAGAACACTGCTAATGGTCAGGTACTCATTTTACACTTAAGTGCGGTGAGAGAATGTTAGTAAAGTGCCTTTTCCATGGACTCAACTATGTGCCGCTCAGAGCGGAACTCGAACCCAGGACCTTTCCAATCCGAAGGCGAGTGCCATACCACTAGACAACATAGCCTCACAAATAAGGGTTTTTACAGTTGAAGAAATTATCTTCATTCTCATTTGTAAGGACACTAATTGTTAAATACTACCCTGTGTGTCTAGTCTTTCAATACTCATCATTTTCTTTTTAAAAAGTATTATCGTCTTTCATTACTGACAAATACCCCAAAACATATTTACAAGAAAATAATTGTTATTTAATTTAATCTAACTTTTCTTGCTATCTCTATATAGTATATATACGCATTATACATAATATTAATATACAGTGTCATACGTTTCTATGTATTAATGTTAAATGTAGACTTACTTTTACTTTTCTTTAATGTCATTTATTATCCACTGCTTTATGAAATTATGTAAATATATTTTATCACTTATATTATTCATTCTTAGAATTCATGTTTGTGAACCCAAATTCCTTACAGACGTACGAATAACGTTTATCTTTTTATTTTTTATTCATTTATTTATCTATTTTAATCATTCTTATTGGAGGATTCTTGCTTTTACTAGTCAGTGAATATCATATTTAAAGAATCTCGCCGACTGCTCTCGTAATTTTGCATCTCCTATAAAAACGCAACATACCATAGGTTTCGATTTTGTTTATTTTTATGTTTTTTTCTGTTTTTTTTTTTTACACATAACTATGTAAGTTACTTTGATTATACTGTAATCATTACCTGTTTGTCACTCTGTCGATGAGATGTTGCTTGAACATTTTACTCCAACGAGTGACTTCCTTTAACAATCCATCTTTAAATTTCCTTCCGTCAACACGCAGCCATTTATTAAATATATTAACAGCTTGTAACGATTCTATCTCTTCAAAAATGTGTTCATAGAAGTCAATCTGAATATCAAAATCAAGGGAATATATTCAATAATTAAACTATACATGAAAATTGAGCGGCGGTGGATCATCCGAAAGGTGTTTCGTCTGATAACAAAATCAAGTGACGTTGAGTGCGGTTAGTGCCCACATTGGTGACAATAATCACAAACTCTAGCCTTGGCATTGCATCCTTGTATAAGACATATTACATAAATTAGTTTCGTGAACTCTGGTATGAAGTACAATCCACTCCGGATAATCGCAACACGTTGGGATCAGCAAAATGTTGCGATTAACCGAAGTTGTGATTTACCGAAGTTCAGTTTCCTGTCCACTATTGCAACATTTTCACTCTTAGTTTACACTCTTTTATTCTCAATATTTGTAAGAGTCAAAGACATAAGCCGTGATGAGAGACAATAAACTCTCACCAAATAAATTTGCCACAATGCACAGTTGTCAATCTCAAAACAAAGGATATTGTTCAGTCTCTCCTTACAATTGTCAGTGTCTACCTGTTTTCTAGACTATGCCCAGCTCCCTCGCCTAATGGTCACAAATGACCTCACGTACCCATACTGCAAAGTCCCACCCTCTTTCGTCTTGAGTAGATTGGTGACATTGTTCATTGTCTAGCTACCTGTCGTCCAGCTTCCTATCTTATGGGCACAGATGACCACACAAACCAATACTGCAAAGCCCCGCTCTCTTTGTCTTTAATAGAGTGGTGACACACTATTGTAGCATTAAACCCCGCCCACTCTCGATTCTTCAACCTGTCATGATTTCACCCATGATGAATTTTAATCATGAGATTCTGTTTGATTGATTTCCTGAATTTGTCCATTTTTGAGGTCGAACATTTGTTGTGATTATTAACTGAAGTTTGTTGCAATCAACCAGCGACTTTTATATAGGATTATTCGGAGTGGACTGTAATACTAAGTTATGGTCAGTGATGGATACTATCGAGTTCGTTCCAAAAAAAAAAAAATCCAAACATGCGCGTTTTGTTCAATTTCGTATCTGCCATTTGACATAGTATTGGCGTGATACAATGTATGCGGTCTTAGATTTAAAAAAAACATAATCACTCTAAAAGATAAAATCGGTATCATTGTCGATTATGAATCCGTCACAAATTCCTTTGATGTTGGTTGCGTTTTCATTTCACTCAGTCGAATGACAGAATATTATATTGTTTATTTTCAGTGTTGTAGCACATTACTTCTCTAAGTAATGGTCCATGACCCTAGAGTCCCACAGCTTTATTCATTGGCTTTATCTTGTTTTGATTTTTTTTTCCTATATTTTATTTGTAAAACTGACAGTTTCAATGTTGTGCAATAGAAATCCCCGTTTGGTTTCATTTTTGAAGTACTGAATCAGCCTTATAGCCTTGTGATGATTTTACATTTCAAAATCCATTGTTTTAAATGATTCAAAGAAAGGCAATACACAATTGAAAACTGAAATAAAATTATGAGTGGGAAATTTTGTTATTTCTCATATGTCACGTTCTGAAAGGGTGTGTTCAAATGCTTTACATAGACATTATCTTGTGTTCAAGGGGTGCTCAAATGTGCGTAAGTTTTGAGCTAAGAGTGACTGGGTTTCCCCCTGAATTTTTTATTGGGTGTTAATAAGCAAACTTTACTAATGAATTATTTTTATTAATATTTTTTAAAAATTGATTCATACCGTTTTTTTGTAATCGGAGTAGCGATGTTAAGTTTTAATCAGATTCATTTACTAGTTTCAAAAATACAAGTCAAAAGGTGCGGGCTTGAGGTTTGAAACGAACTATGAGATGGATGAAACATGTTAGATTTTAAGGGTAAATGGATATTATTAAGCCTTAATAAACAAAAACAAAAAAACAAACCAAACGAATGATTTAAACACAAAAAAATACAAAGTAAAGACAAAAATACAATGATGATTCTAACTGTCTTAGTCTCAGAAAGACACCTGGTCAAAATTAAATTATGGTCTCAACCTAGAGAAAGGACACCCCATGGAAAGGACAAATTATGATATAGAGGAAAACAGACACGGCAAAGGTCCACTGATATATAATATAGAATCAACACATTAAGCAAATTAAGCATAGGTGATAAAGTTTTCTTGCTCAAAGATAAGCAAAAAAAAAAAAAAAAAAAAACATTCTAAGCGAAGTTTAATCCCGGGCCATTTGGAAGTGCAATATCTAACTCACTTGGCTTTGATAGTGTGTTCTTCAGATTATCACCAAGCTTTCAAAGTATCAATGGAAATTGTGACTATTCTTCTCAAACAGGTACTTTGTCAGCGTGAGTTAGATGCTATTAATTGAAGCAGTAGTAAAAAAAAGAAATGGCTTAAAATTATGCGTTATCGAAGAGAGTCAACATACATTTTTAATCAAATGACAAAGTCATAAAATCCTGTATAAATGATTGTTTGAACTAAACTCGAAATTCACATTAAGGCATTTGCTTCACTCTCAACACAATACTGGATTAAAGGGATGGTCACAGTTTTTGTTTTTTATTATTCACTGAAGAAAATGCATGATTTTGTTATAAAATGCTCAGATGTTTGACAGGATTAATAAGCGTTCAAATTTAAGAGGATTTTCTTTCCTAAATGTTTTCTCTCTCGTTTTAAATAATAAATAATACTTACTTTTTCCTTGAATTGTGGTAAAGTAGGCGGTGATTCCGGTATACCTTCTTCCCCAGCCATTGCAATCTCTTCGTCTGTGATAAAGTGGTTATATTTCAAAAACATGGCCATTTTCTCATCCCTGTTATCCACCCATAGAGCAGAGTATTTGTTGAGGACATCACGCCAATCCAAAACACAGGCAATGCCTGAATCTATTTTGTCAACAAGGCTGTCCTTCATCACTCGCAAATCAGGGCTTTGTTCCAAAAGTTCCTAAATGTATTTGTAGAAAAACGTTTTCGATAATGAAAATACTTTAAAGAACAAAATTTACTCAAGTGGAACATCCATGAACTAGGAGTGAATGTTGAAGCAATTGAACAAAACAGCTTCACAAATGGCAAAATACTCAACTAGGAACGTTTTGGGATCAACACCCTAATCTAACTTATTACAAAACAATTAAACCAGTGATCGTTCACATCGCCGTTCAAATCTCCAGTCTTTCTGCTCGATATTGGTTAGCTCGATGTTGGATCCAATGTCGACCGAAGATATGGAAACCCATTGAAACGATTGGATCGACAAAAATGTGAGTATCCCTACAATTATATATATATCCCCCACAATTGTACACAATCGCACATACATATATACTTACAGAATATGCCTATATATTAGGCAACATATTTCCTTTACGTACCTCATAGCTGGCATCCTCCCCTGTTAACCTATGTATAATAGACGCCTGGTTGTAAATATCATGTGCCAGAAGGTCGATTACGTCCCAAAACAATTTAGCCGGTACGGAACCCATATCCAGTTCAGGTGTGAAGGTAATTTTAGGGGCATTGAGTTCCATGATTATCTCAAACAGTGGTCCACATGTTCTTTCTGAGGTGTTTTCGAGCAGGTAGTTGAGGCTGCATGCTAAAGGAACACATAATCATAAAAACGAATAAAGAATGATCGGAACGACACTGCACACTAACAAAACAACTTTTGCTTTATATATCATTGAAATGAAATGTTTTTTAAAAAAACATGTAAAATGTATTGAAAATATGATGATAGTAACAGAATGAGAACCCATCCCCTTCCCCCCCCCAAAAAAAAAATTAAATAACAAAAAACAAACAACAAACAAACAAAAAATTGATTCCTTGACGCACATTATGGTAGACCACAGAATGTGGTGGACAGCACTTATGAGTTTGTGTGAGGATTATTTATCTTAAGTTGTTGCTGCTTTGCTTAGACAACTGTGAGCATTTGACTGAAATGCATATATTGTGTGTGCCTGCCTTGGAAAAGAACGAATTTGAAGAGAAATTAACTTTCCAAGGTATTGATGGTTTCTGACCCTGCTCTTTAAGAGCATGTTTACCGATTCAACGATCTCAATAAGTCACTTTTATATCAATGTCTGAATAAGAAGGCAACACCCAGAACCGACCAACAAAGAAAAATAGCAATAAATATTGATAATGATAGAGGTTTTCTATACATTTTTGTCTTGCCAATTCTTTTCCCAGGCAGCCACATATATTATTTAGCCTATATATTATATCTGACGTTTTAAAAAGGGCTATTCATAAACAATGCCGCAAAATGTCTTCAAAATGAGATATATTATGAATGAACGGTCAGTTTGTTAAACTGAATCCCACATATTTGCTTTTGATAATGAAAAACAAAACAATCTGTAAACAAACTTAGAGTCGATCCGTCCCCTACCGTCCGCTAAGAACTTGTCACGCCTTACGAGAACAAGGGAAATAATATGTCCAAAACAAGCACCGTAAACGATATCGTTTTCAAAGAGCAATGTCACAAAATCTGAAGACATGATTGTAGATTTGGGTTGTCAACTGACTTTTCCCTGGCAAGAAATATTATCCATGTTCTAGTGGTGTTAGAATGTGATATATTTTTTCCCTACCGACCACATTCTTTTCCATCGTTCCCCTACCGACCAAAACCCGATCCCTTCCCGAACACCCGGTCTTACCACTAATGGAACATTATTTTGATGCACTACAATTTGAAATAAAGCTCAAATGAATAACAAGAAAGGCTGTACTGTAAATATCGTCGTAAATATACAGTAAATAAGACCATCATTTATTCATTAAGAAAAAAAATCTGCTTAAAATTCTCGCTCGAGGTGCTTTACAATGAAACAATGAAACATTAAGATAGTAACAATGATGAGGACAAGATATGACATGCAGATTTATTATTTTTAACAAACATCAAACTGAAACAAATACTCATTGATCCTGTCCTTGTCAAGGCTTCAGTGGTATCGCGCTGGCTGCCCGAGCATTGCTTTTTAAAAATGCAACCAGCGCTTGCACCCTCCGCAATTGATCTGGCCATTGTATTCTCTAATGCTGAAGGAATCTGATGAACACGATGAATCATGAATCGTCTTCCAGAATTACCTCTGTATGAGTCTTTGACTAGTTTTGCCGAGGATGATTTCTGTCTTTCTCTTTTTGCCCTTCCCTCTCCCTTTCACAAAGATACAACCAAGGATATACGGGGCCACAAAACAGACGCAGTTCGAAAGTAACATCGGGACCCCCCAAGGAGATAGTCTGAGCCCGATTCTGTTCACAATATACTTAGAACACGCTCTGAAAGAAGTTCGAAAAGTCATTCCAAAACCAACGACTCATATTGAGAATGCAATCCCTAGAGAAATCGCCTATGCAGATGATGTCGATTTTATTGGATCAACACCAGCAAATATAGACATCATACAAAATACCCTCATGAAATATAACCTCCAAGTCAATGCCAATAAAACCGAGTTTACAACAATATCGAGGAACAAAGAGGAATGGAAAAGAACAAAGAAAGTCGGCTCACTAATTGGAGACACCGAGGATGTACAAAGAAGAAAACAGCTATCAAACGCCGCACTCAGTAAACTCACCAATGTATGGATTAGAGGTGACAAAATAAAGAGAAAAACCAAACTGAAACTGTACCGTGCTCTTGTAAAACCGGTACTTCTATATAACTGCGGCACTTGGGCGTTGACAAAATCCGAAGAAGAACATCTGGATGCCTTCCATCGCACACAGCTAAGAAGGGTACTGGACATCAAATACCCAAAAAAGATCTCAAATGAATCACTCTATAAGATCACAAAAGAAAGACCAATCTCCCTTGACATTTTACAACAACGATGACAACTTTTCGGTCAAATACTACGCAGGGACAAAAACATACCAGCTAACCAAGCCATGTCGGGATACTTCCAAAAACACGGGAACCTTTTCAGAGGAAGACCGATCAGAACACTCCCTGTGATCCTAAACAAAAACCTCACAACACTTGGACAAAGCATTAGTCTCATAACGGCAGGGGACCTTGAAAATCTGAGAACCCTAGCAGAGGACCGGCAATATTGGAGACACCTCACACAGGAAATACTGGAAACAGCCAAGGCGACCCGATCTTTCGGTCGAGACGCGAAAGGCATCTAAGTAAGTAAATTCTCCCTTTCTGCTTCAGTGCCAATCTCTCCGCTTTATTTTCCCCTCTCCTAACGTTTCCTTTCCTGCTGTCTTCTTTGTAGCCTCAACTGCAAACTGTTTAGCAACTATTTACACATCTAGGTCTGACTGAATTGTAGTCCCATTTAGTACTAGTTGTGTGAGACTACAGAACTAGATCGCATACAAATCAAGGCTAAAAACACAGAGTTAGAGAAGTGATAGACCTACCTATTACATGGCTAAATCCATCTTTGACTTTTTGGTCCAGATATTTCACGTAGTTAATCCAGGCCTCAGAATTTTCATCGGCGTTGAAAAGTTGCATATTTTCCTGATACATAGAAATCAATTTGACATGTTCACAATTTTAAAGATTGTCACACGACTCAGGAACTTGACAAAAAATAATTCAAATAATACAAATTTTAACTTTGGAAAAGATGTCATCATAATTTGTGGTTTCATGGTGACATACCGGTAGGTATGGTTTCTAAAAAGAGATGATTAAGTAGAATAAAATGACCCTAAGATGACATTTGACCAAGCCTAGAAATATGAAGAAGTGAAAGATCTCCAATATCTTTGATTGAGAAAAAACCATACAACGACTCTTCTATACCAAAAAAAAAAAAAACTCCAATCTTTTCAGGTGGTCAAAATAGAATCCATTTCCTATCCATTCAATCAAAAGAAGGGGGATTTCATGCAGCATTGTTCCACCTTTCGTTCATTATGATAATTAATTAGTAGTGATGGATGTAATTACAAATTACTATTTAATTTATCAAAACTGTAAAATAGGTGAAATAAATAATGAGGTTGGTTACCTTATCCTGAAAGACGAGCTAGGGCTGAAATTAATAAGAACTCCACAAGGATCAAAAGGTCATATAGGATACTGGTAGAACAATACCAAATGTAATGATGATGATGAGAGCATTTACTTTTAGGGCGTTATAAGTATTAGCCTCAAAGTGCTCCACATAATAATAATAATAATAATAATAATAATAATAATAATAATAATAATAATAATAATAATAATAATAATAATAATAATAATAATAATAATAATAATAATAGATCTTTATTGTCCATAAATATGGCAATTTGTCATTTAGTTACACTTGTTATAACGTTAAATGATAACTGTAACATTGAACAGATATTTCACTCCTACTTATTCTCTCTCTCTCTCTCTCTCTCTCTATCTATCTATCTCTCCTCTCTCTCTCTCTCTCTCTCTCTCTCTCTCTCTCTCTTCCACTCTTTCTTTCACACGTGCGATATACACAACATAAACATATTCATTTCGTTTTCAATTTGTTATAACTGTGGCAATTCGACACCAAAAGTTATCATCATTATCAATTGGTCAGTTAATTTAACATTAAATAAATTAATCAGTTAATCAGTCAACGAATCAATCCTTGGTTTTTCTGTACCATATGAAATATTCAAAATTTTTATTGCTGATGGAACGAACGTTGATTTATACTTGTTAGTTCTACATTTAATCTGACAAAACCTTCTCCCAGATGGTTAAAGACTAAATTCATGGTATAAAATATGTTTTTTATTGTTGGTAATTGAGAATGCTTTCCTTTCTATTGCTTTTCCATGAATTCTTTCTACTCCATCAAGAGGATGGTTTATTATTTTTGATGCCTCTTTGACAGATTTTGAAATTTTTTATTTATCTTTAGGTCGGCATCCGCCAAACCATATTATGGTGCAGCCAAACGCAATTACACTTTTAATCAATGAGTCATAAACTCTTAACATAGTTTTCTTCCTTACTTGAAATGTTCTCAATTTCCTTAGGATGTATAATCTTTGGGCAACTTTCTTAGATATTATATTAATATGTTGAGAGAAATTGAGGGAACTGTCAATGGTTATTCCTAAATATTTAAAATAGTCAACTATCTCAACATCACCTTTACCGATCGTCACACAATTTAAGTCGTTTTTATTTTTTACACCAAACACCTGTTCTTTCGTTTTTTCAACATTTAATTCAAGCTGATTTTGTTTACACCAATCGGTGAATATATTTATTTGTTTGAAATAGTTCTTTTCGGAAACTTTATCGTTTAATAAGCCAAGAATAGCAGGATCATCTGCATATTTCACTATAAAACAATTTTCAAAGGATGGTCTGCAGTCGTTGGTGTATAAGATGTACAGTATTGGGGAACTCACGCAGCCTTGGGGACATCCGTTCGACAACGTTCTTTTGTTGGAGATATGTTCACCCAATTTTACTCATTGCGGTCTATGGGTCAGAAACTCTTTATACCATTTAATAAGGTAGTTTGGAATATCCATGTTGCACAATTTTTGAAGCAAAATATTTGTGTTCATGGCATTAAAAGCTGACGAAAAGTCGACAAACAGGATTCTGGCGTAATTCGAGGGCGTTTGGTCAAGGTGTTATGAGATCGAATTTGTGGCGGTTAATAGTGCGTCTTCTACACTGAGATGTTGCTGGTATGCAAATTGGTAAGGATCTAGCAATTTCAGGTCATAATATTTTTGTAGGAGCTCAGATTTTACAATTTTTTAGATGACATAGATGAATAGCATTAAGCTTCCATAGTGTAGATAAAGCTTCACATTTCACAGACACACATACACACACATACAAATAGATACCAGTTTAAGACGAACAACAGATCATTATGTTAACTGATAATTAATCACAAAATGTATTTATGAAAGATGAAGCTTTTGAGGTTTTTCTTGAATATTATGTCAAAGAGATCAGAAAATATTTCAGGTTCAGGGAGGGAATTCCAGTTAGAAAAGCCTAACTTGGAAAATGCTCTGTTCCTGTAGGTTTTTAATATTAAACGGGGAACAAAGATAAGGATTGTATCAATTGATCTGAGTACTCATGGCAGATTGTGGAGTAATTCGATTTTGGATGTAAATGAGAGTGAAATGGTTGACAACTGCTTTGTAACCCAAAACCGATCCTACCACTAAACTGGCAGTCATTGCAAGATTAGTGTGATGTTATCAACATAAGTAAATCCTATGATTAATCTTGTAGCCTTGTTTTGCACTCATAAGTCACTCATAATATTTGGACATCAGGTAGGCCAGTAAGAAGAGAATTGCAATATATGAAGTGAGGTGAAATCAAGAACAACACAACCGTTTTAAAGAGTTTAAAGATCATAATTTTCTTTATTCTAGCAATTTTTCTTAACTCAAAATTCATGGTACAGTGTTGTCGATTTGTTTCACCATAGACAACGTATAGATCAAGATTTATTTTCCAAAATTCATTGATGGAACTGGTGTAAGACCCATCGTAATTAAGAACAGGTCAAAAGATTTGAACATATTGTTAGAGAAATCTACAATATCCCCAGTTTTATCTTCATTTAGTTTTAGTCCTTTGAACCTAATCCATGTCTTAATGTGATAAATAGCCTTGTGGTAAACCGTAAGTCAGCAGAAGAGTGCTTACTACTTTATGGGATCGTTCACTTAGATGTGTACTGAAGCAAGTCAGGTCAGTTCGGTCTATACCGAAGTATTGAGACAACTGTGTAAGACTAAGGGATCAATTGTGTCAAATGCGGCAGAAAGATCCAAATGAGAAAGAATAGAGACATTGCCGGCATCACAGGACAAGTATAATACGATCTAGATAGTCTGGGCGCCAAGTTATTAAGACTCTTTCATCATCTTTATTCATTTTACTCAATTCATTTCTGATTATGAAGAAATCTATTTGTTGGTATTAAGCTTTTGGGCAATATTAAAAGCTGCATTACATGAATGTACGATTAATTTTTTTTATCTCACGAATATGCGGCATCAGCAGTACTACTTACTCAGTAGGTTTATTCAAAGAGGAGGAAAAAGAAAAAGACAAGATTTACTCAATGGTCACTGGTAAAAACATCAAAATGGAATTAACTGCCTTTCTACATATTGCACAGTATCAAAAGTAATCAAATTTAATCATTATTTATGAATGTGTGGATGGAAAAAATAAAGCTCAACTGACCGCCATCCAGTCATGGATCTGTACTCCAGCCAACACGATCTCCTGGTGGCGTTTTCTGACAATATCCGCCCGGTCCGTCAACCCAAGAAGGTTGTCTTGCTTTTCTTTACGTTCAAACAAGGGATAAACTGCCCATTGGCTGATAATGTTTTCTATCTTGGACACATTGGCCTGGGTTGTCACTACTCGGTCTTTCAAGTCTTTGACAAGCTCTCGACTCTCCATGATGTAGTCCGAAAGATCTGAAATGACAAATAATAGTCAAATCATCTGATTGAAGGGTACCGATAGCTCAGTTGGTAGAGCACTCGCTTCATATGCAAAGGGACCAACATCGATCCCAGGTGCAGTCGAGATTTTTTCTGAGACCACCTGTCCATCCTGCAGTGAATGGAGAGCTGAGTCAAATTTGGTGGAAAGTACTTTGCGATAGCCTTGCGTCCTATCTAAAGGATAGCAAGCAATTGCTATCATCTATTCTGGCAAAATGTTCATACACGCACACACATATATACTTAACACACACACACACACACACACGCACACGCACACATACACACACACACACACACACATATATATATATAATATATATATATATATATATATATATATATATATATATGTAGTGTATGGGAAGGGATTAAACAAAGTTACTGTATATATATATATATATATATATATATATATATATATATATATATATATATATATATATATATATGTATATTTTTTGAAGGGATACACTTCAGATCAAAGAATAGCCAATATATAATAAAATATAAAGTTAGAAGGCCATATGTTTCTTTATCTGATACCAGTTTTTGTCAAATTCTTTTGTATCACGGGAACAAAATATAAGGAATTCAAAATGATATGGGCACAGAAAATTGGTTTCAAGCATTTTAGGAGGAATGTCTTTTTGAGGTGCAATGCTCTTGTATCACCATATTACGCTATCAATTGAATGTTAAAAGCTTACTATGCCTTAATAGAACTATCTGGATAAGGCATTTAGATGATGGATGAAGCCTTGTTCAAATCACGGAAATATTTCATACTTCCAAACAGATTTTTATTGGGGTAGTTGAAAAGCACAGGCAAATAGGAATTGTTAAAATACTGCCTAGACCAGGTTGCCCTTTGATTACCAACAAAGAAGAGCATTATTTATCTGATTTGGTAATAGAAAACGACTCTACCTTTTCTGTCCCATGTTAGATTGTTCGCGGCAGGTTCAAGCTGCTTATCTATTTCTGACAGGCCATATGCAATCAATGGTTTCTCTACATCCAAAGTGTCCGTAATAAGCCGGTTATAGAGGTCAGAAATCACCATTAAATTGGCGTAGTACTTGAAGAGGAGGTCCCGTCGTGAGTAGATGTCTTCTGGCTTCGAAGGTATATGCTCCACATTCCGGATGGATAGATACTTAACCTCACGAAGAATGGCCACAAGCTGTTAAATATAAAAAAATGGATTGGTGAAAAGATTAATTACGCTTGCTTTTGAATGTTTCGTTGCACTTTTGATGCCAAAAGGTCATGTAAACGACTGTTTTGTTCTGTTATCTTTATAAAGCTGTATTGCAGGTGGTTGTGATACCTACAAACACAAGAAGACCATACAGACAGAATCGACCGTACACATTATTCTAAGCTTGCCTCTTTATCTGACAGCTGAAATAAACATGGCAAAAAGAGTTACAGCAGAAACCCTTAAGATGCAAAATGTCTAACAACACCGGAGAAACAGGCCCAAAAGATGTAATCTTTGGACAAGAAGCAGAAACAGTCATGATAGTAGAAGACACAGGATAACAGCGCGGAAAGAAGCCCACTAGAAAAGACAAAGGACAACAGCAGAGAAACAGGCCTGATAGAACCAGACACTAAACAATAGAAGGGAAATAAGCCCAATAAAATCAGGCACTGATAACAGTGGGAAAACAAGGCCAATAAAGTCAGACACTTAACAACTGCTGGGAAACAAGCCTAATCGAAGCAACATCTGATAAAACGGGAAACCAAGCTCAATTGAAACAGGCATCAGACAGCATAGAGAAAACTAGCCCAATAAAAGTGTGCTTAACAGGAAAGGTATCTTTCATATAAACGTATGTCCTCTGGTTGAATGTTGAAATGCGCGAGGCCATAATATACAGTGGCGAATCATATATATATATATCAAGCGGGAGGATTGACGGTCAATATTTATCTTTTTCCAAGACTGGAGAATAAAAAGTTTTAAAGAAACCCTATTCTGTGTTTTATCGTTTACATATGTTTTAGCTCCGTGTACTTTTAAAAAAATATCACAACCCAAAACAAACACTGGTCCCACTGTTGTAATCAAAATATTCTCTAACTACCACAAAATAACTGTCTATTACAACAATGTAAAATTAAGCCAATTATTGTCATCGGTAAATGCGTGGACAAGGTCTTTGACAAAGTTGATGGTAAAAGGAGTAAACAACCTTTATTTAAATATGACGTCAATATGTTGTACATAATATAATTGAAATAAATCAGTCACTTCTTCCTTTCTTTTTTTATGTACAATGCTCTCATAGTCAATTAACCAGTAAATTTTTGACCAATCAAAATACGAAATGGGGACACACATTCACTCATGCTTGGCTTGGACATACATAGTTGATTGCTTGTAAACAATCACGTGAATGATATCGATCTCTCTCTCATCATTGTTCTTATTTTTATAGCGTAAATGGATGACTAATCATCACACGGTTTTCTCGATCATATTATAAACGTTTAAGTTTACACGTAGTTTTCTGTGTTGGTTCTATTGATAAAGCATTGGGTATTTTACGTATCACATACCACCCATATCAAAACCTGTGTAATTTATTATGTCTACGAATCACTGTCATTGTTTACATTATGACGACTGTCCGAGAGGCGTGGTTATCTAGGTGTCTATTGGGCAAAGTTAATGCTTTATGCATTTCTAATTTTAAAAACACATTTGCACTCCATCTGCTACTTGTTATCTTATCATACAACTCACCTCATTGCCAAAGTTAACAGATATAAGCTTGGTTTCCGGATTTATTTTCAGCAAAGGTTGCTCCATATTCCGAGAACACAGTTCGTCAACTCTTGAAATCCATTCTGTAAAATAGCTCTCATCCACCCTAATACAAAGGTAATGATTGAAAAGTTGATTAGAAAGCTGTGTTAGCAACGCATCAATAGTATTTCTAGTGTAAACCATTGTAAAGAACATTGCCTCTATCTGGTATTAGTCTGGAGTGAACTTTTCATGGGTTGATAATTGAAATGCAAGCCTTAATCATTAGGTTTTGAGTTAAACCATCATGCTTGCTTTACAGATAATAAAACACACATCTTTTGAATTAAAAAAATACTATAAATAATTATTCAATACATCCCAGCTCTACCGGATGTGTAAGAAAATAAATTAGGCTAGAGAAAGAACTAACCATTGGAAAGAACTAGAAGGGGTTGGATCGGTTTGCTTAGAATAAGAGGAATGGGGGAGACTGACTTTAGACATGGACAAAGAAATATCTAGCATTCCCTTGAAATAAACAACATTGGATGGGATTAAAGAATGAGGTATTTTCTGATGAATCAATATTGCAACATCAGTAAATTGTAATCTTCGTGTGAGATGACCAGTTGGGACACATTATGATAAATCTACCGTTCAGACCACGAATACCTGCCAAGCCAAATGATTAGGTAAGACAAGCTTAGGGACTTATTTATAACCGAATTCCTGTACAATTTTTATGCAAATTGGCGCCGGTTGTTGAGGACTTTTTTAAAAAATAAACGACCTTGAGAAAGCCTTGAAAAAGTCCAGATCTGAACATGAATCTGAATGTTACCCGAAGTCAACTCGATTCTGAGTATTTGTATTCTAGGACGGAGATAGTTGTTGCATGTGGCAGCCATTTAGGGTGTTTAGGCTGAAATAGTTTGATAATCTTCGTCTGAGGTTGTAGTAGTAGGAGTAATAATAGTAGTAGTAGTAGTAGTAGAAGTAGTAGTAGTAGTAGTAGTAGTAGTAGAAGTAGAAGTGAAATATAGTAGTAGTAGAAGTAGTAGTAGTTAGTAGTAGTAGTAGTAGTAGTAGTAGTAGTAGTAGTAGTAGTAGTAGTAGTAGTAGTAGTAGTAGTAAGTAGTAGTAGTAGTAGTAGTAGTAGTAGTAGTAGTAGTAGTAGTAGTAGTAGTAGTAGTAGTAGTAGTAGTAGTTAGTAGTAGTAGTAATAGTACGTAGTAGTATTAGTAGTAGTAGTAAGTAGTAGTAGTAGTAGTAGTAGTAGTTAGTATAGTAGTAGTAGTAGTGTTATGTAGTTGATGTTGTTGTGTATGTTATGTATACACTTGTAATAATGAGAGCAGGAGTATTATTATAGTAGTAGAATCGGTGGTAGTTGTTGTTATAGCAGAGTTTTATTTTGTCCAGGTAATAAAGAAAAATAATTAGTAACACGTAATGTAGTTTTTAGAGAACAGGTTACCCTGATCTTGGGCTATTATGAGAATAGCGGTATGACTTTTAGGTACTCACTCATTTAAGAGGTCCCGTAATTGACTTGCTCTGATGCTAACTTCTTTAAAGTATGCTGTTCTCCTTATTCTGTTTGGGTGGAAATGGTTGCTTTTTATCTCAGAACAACACAATGGAGCGAAAAAAAAATCAACAATAGAAACATGCTTGGAATATAACACCCAATAACCCACTGGTACTCTCTGGCCCTCAACACACAAAGACAGTATTCATAACTATCAAGTATAATAATATAATAGCATGCGCACATCCACAACCGCGCACAAGTCGATACATACATACATGTATCTGTTGAACACTTAAGGTCACACACACACACACACACACACATACACACACACACACACACATACACACGTACAAGAAATGAACACACATCGGCATGCAAGTGCAGATACAGAAATAAACACCTTCTTTGCAATTAACAAGTAGATTTTTGACCAATCAAAACATGGAATTTGTGACACACCTTCACACGTGGTCGGACAAACATAGTTGGTTGTTTATAAACATTAACGTGAATGAAATCGACCTCTCTCTGATCATTGTTATTGTTTTTATACTGCCAAATAGGTGACTAGTTTTCACAAGATTTTCTCGATCAGATTATGAACGTTAAATTTACACATAGTTTTCTGTGTTAGTTCTATTGGTCAAGGTAGAACAGTGGGTATTTTACTTCATGCATACCATCGATAGTAAAGTTGTGTAGTTTGCTGTGTCTACCAATCACTGCCCTTGTTTACATTATGAAGAGTGTCCGAGAGGCATGGTTATCTACCTATTACAAACCACCATGACAATATCAACTCCAAAATATACATAATCACAGGAAGTTTGAAACAACACATAATAACAATTAACAATACCAACAACATTGTCACACTCCCCGTAGATTGCCCAATAAGCATGAAACAGAATGGTTGGAGTAAATAAGTCATTCGTATATTTTATTTATTTATATTTACCGCTCCTTTGATATTAAAGTCAAGTAGCCTACTATTATTCCGTGGTTTTTGTTTTATACCTTTATATAGAAGGGTAGCCAACTTATGAAGCGAAATGTGAGTCATTTATATTATATTATATTATATTACATTATATTATATTATATTATATTATATTATATTATATTATATTATATTATATTATATTATATTATATATATTATATATATTATATTATAATGTATATATATATATATATATATATATAATATATATATATATATATATATATATATATATATATATATAATATGATATATGCCAAGAATTGTTTTAAATGTCAAAATATATCGTTCTTGCATGAGAAAAACAAAGTCATAGAAAAAGGTCCAATATTTCATTTATTTCATTGCAATTTGGCCCGTGTTATAGGATGAGGCATATTGACAGGAGGCCTCTGCTAATTAAGTAAGCTGACAAATCAACCATAGCTTTTTTGGTCAATTAACCTAACGTTATATAATATATTGGTATACTAAACTGATCCTCGAATTGTAAAAAAAAGGACAGTAATTAAATTTGAGACTTCTCAGAAGTCATAGAGACAACCCAGTGTTGAGTGCAACTGATTTGATCTAAACAGCCGCACAATAACAAAACAGTCTCTCATCCAGGCCAGTAGTCCTGGAATCGACTGTGATAAACTTGCCAAAAACGCTTAAACTAAGACTTCTGTAAAATAGTACAATTTTGCCAAATATCAAATTGAGAAAATAGGAAGCAGGCACTGGTGTAAGATAAAGATCTGAAACAGTGCTTATGAAACAGCGCCACACGAAGCAAGAAAGAAAAATACAAGAAAAATAATTAATCAGGAGGTCTGGGGTTTGATTCCTAGTCAAGGAAGACTGATTTTTTGGGATGTTTTTTTTTCTTGTATTTTTCTTTTTCTTTGCTTTGCCTGGCACTGTTTCATACACACTTTTCAGATCTTTACAAGATTGCCGTACACTGACAGAACACATTTATGAATCTCTTTTATTTTACTTTAAATATCAATAAATTTTTAAATACTCAGTTTTCAATAGTCTTTGGGAAAAGTCTCAGATTTGGGAACTTTGACAAAGTGAGTCATCTTTGATTATCCTTGTTTGAAGTTCCAAATTTATAGCCAATTCACTTTTTATTGTATGGTAATTTACTTTGACACAACGAAGAATGTTGCTGACACAACTGAAGCCTCCAAAGCATGGGACTAGCATGGAACTTGAAGAAGAAGAATATTATTTACAATACATACTGCACCATTGAGACTCACTCGTTATCAATGCGTAGATATTTGCTCATATATAGAGAAACTCGCTGGTAAACTTCTTTTGCCCACATCATTGCTCCGGCCATCTGGGGCATGTTTTTATGAACCACCATTCTCCCAGTTGTCCTCTTTGTTTCCATCTATAGATGTTTAAATGAAATATATAAGTTATTTTAAAAGATCATCAACAGTGCATGTAATTTGTGACTTTCTGTAAGCATTTCCCATTTTGGCTAGAAAACATTTATTCCCTAAGTCAACCAATTGATGTGATCCCAAACTTGTCGCAATTCTTAAACAAAATG
Organism: Berghia stephanieae; assembly: GCF_034508935.2. NCBI lineage: Eukaryota > Metazoa > Mollusca > Gastropoda > Nudibranchia > Aeolidiidae > Berghia > Berghia stephanieae. The sequence continues at coordinate 36,606,278 of NC_088364.1, read as the reverse complement.
CTTCAAAAAAGAATTTAATCTCACCTGTTTCTCATATAAAGCAAAGCAGATATCTAAAGCTTCATGCATGTCACTGACCACAACTGGATATTTCGTATCAAAGTCCTTCTTGATTAACTCTCTCTCCAGTAAGGGTCCCATAATGTCCATTAGCTTCAATGGAGATGAAGGATTAAGAACAAGAATACTTATGTTAATTTTAGCCATCGGCCAGTTCAGAAGATATTTGAGAGTAAGTAACATATGAGTATCAAACTATAGTTAAATATTGCTGGGGTAAGAATATATTTCAAATTTCCCGAGAGTATAGCATTATATTATAGGTTATTAAATGAATCAAAGAAGAAAAAAAGGAATGAGAAATGAGTGTTTGTGTGTGTTTGTGAACGGGCGCGCGCGCGCGCGTGTGTGTGTGTGTGTGTGTGTGTTGGAGAGAGAAATATAAAGTGAGAGAGAGTGAGAGAGTGAGTGTATATATATATATATATATATATATATATATATATATATATATATATATATATATATATATATATCAATGGAGAAGAAATAGAAAGAGTAAAGAATTTTGAATATCTTGGAGCCAGGATTGAGTACAACGGGAAATCGGCCCAGAGATCAGGAGGAGACTAGCAATGGCAAGATCAAAGCTAGAAAAGATGAAAAATATCTGGAAAGGGCAGAACAAAAATGAAAATCCTCAAAAGTGTTGTTTTTCCAACTGCAACATATGGATGCGAAGCGTGGACTATCAGCAAAGATCACAGCTTTTGAAATGGCATGCTACAGAAAATACTCAGAATATCATGGACTGAAAAACAAACAAACAAAGAAGTCCTGAGAAGGATCGGTATAAAATCACCAATTCTTCTTCAAACTGTAAGAAATTGAAACTGAACTATTTTGGCCATACGTCTCTTCACGAATCATTAGAAAAGCACATTCTGCAGACAAGGGTAGACGGAAAGAGAGGAAGAGGTAGACAGACCAACAAGAAGCTGGGAACAAGATATATGTGAATGGCTGGGAATGACAAGAAAGTTCGGGAAGCAAAGTCCTACGCAGGATCAGCTGACTAGACAGACAGATATATATATATATATATATATATATATATATATATATATATATATATATATATATATATATATATATATATATATATAACGAGTCGTCTCGGCCACAAAAATGTGAGTGAAAATTTGCATTCTATATATATATATATATATATATATATATATATATATATATATATATATATATATATATATATATATATATTGAATCGTGTTTGATACAAATATGGTACGAAAAGTGCTCGACATGTAGTAATGGAGCGAATTATTATTTTGTAAAATATTTACCACAATGTTTGAGACAGTCTACATTAATGTTTCAGGCTTAATTTGCCATCGTCAGGACTGAGTTGTTTTGTTGACTGTTGTTGTTTCTTCTCTTTTCAACACGATAAGTGAGATGTACGGTACGTGTCCACATCGCCGGAAGTTCTTATATATACATACATACATATATATATATATATATATATATATATATACATATACATATACATATATATATATATATATATATATATATATAATATACATATATATATAATATATATATATATATATATATATATATATATATATATATATATATATATATATGTATATATATATATATTATTTTTTAAAATATTTACCACAATGTTTGAGACAGTCTACATTAATGTTTCAGGCCTAATTTGCCATCGTCAGGACTGAGTTGTTTTGTTGACTGTTGTTGTTTCTTGAAGTGGTTCCGGTTTAAAGTTAATTAACAAAAACTTCCGGCGATGTGGACACGTACCGTACATCTCACTTTTCGTGTCGAGTGTGGCTTCATGAGGGTGTTTGATTATGGTATATTTCTCTTCCAGGCATAAGCTACATTGTTTTGATGTTGGTGTGTAACCTGTTGCTTTAGATAAAATTTTCCATGAAATGTTGTGGTCTAGTTTGTTGTCTTTTAATTTCCAAATATGTTCGCTGAGTTTTGTGGATGTTTTTTTGTTAGTGTTTCTAAATGTTGAGGTGTGGAGGTTGTATCTTGTTTTGAAATTATTTTCCGTTAGTCCTAACACGATTCAACACGATTCAATATATATATATATATAAAATATATATATATATATATATATATATAAATATATATATATATATATATTTATATATATATATATATATATATATATATATAATATATATATATATATACAACAATTGACAATACAACACACAACAAACCAAACTCATGTAACACACAGTCCTGGTCCTGAAGATGGCTGAAAAGGCATGAAACATCGACGTAGACCGACTCCAACATTGTGGTAAAAATTAAAATTATATATATATATATATATATTATATATATATATATATATATATATATATATATATATATATATATATATATATATATTATATATATATATATATTAATAAATAAATTCACTCACGTATTTCTAAGCCAAAACGAACGTTTCCATGTCCTTCATGCCGACTGAGGATATGAAGGACATGGAAACGTTCGCTTTGTCTTAAAAATACGTGAGTGAATTTAAATATTTTTATATGCTCTAACCAAGGACACCTAAATTATCGAGCACTCTCGTACCTCTACAAGTACCCACTAACACTCATATATATATATATATATATATATATATATATATATATATATATATATATATATATATATATATATAATATATATATACATATATATAATATATATATATATATACGTTTGCTTTTGTGTGTGTGTGTGTGTGTGTGTGTGAAAGACGCGGGGGGGGGGGGGGGGGGGGGGGGGGGGGGTTCATTCATTTACCTTGAAGACAGATTCCAAAGACGAACAATCATGGAATCCCATGCAGACAATAGTACCCAAACGCCGTTCAAAGTCAGACATGATGTAGTTGAACTTTTTGAAGTCCCTCAAGAATGACTGGCAGAAAAGTGTTATTAACGCAATGATTTATACATGTTCTAACAAAATCTAACAGAGTATTATTTCATGATAAAATAAGTAGTCATATAAATCAGATTCGTCTCAATTTCAGTTCACCAAATTTTACTTCGATCACACCAAAATCAACGTCAATAATTATTGTTAATGAGACAAATATGTTTGCCTGATTCTTGTTTTCCAGATAGAATTGTCAATTGATGAAATATTCTTCACAAGGAAAAACATAATTCAATAACCATAAGACTGATTTTATGGCAAAAACCAATAAAATGAGGAATATCTGGCAAGATAGGTTGAGGTAGCTTTTTGCTAATAAACTAGCGTACATTATAGTCACGCATTCCGAAATTGTAGCATTGCCATTTTAGAGGGGATTATGCATGTAAACATAATTAGAATACCAACCCAAATGCCAGTGCAATCATTCAATTTTTTATGCATTTGATCGGTAAATCCTTTGTTTTATATTTTTAAACAATTTCACTTAAACGTTTAACTGTCCTTAAATGTGCAATACTTTCCTATGCTTCAAAACATATACCGAATTGTCCATATTAATCCCATGGATTATGTTATCAAGTTAAAATCAGAGGGAAAATGTTACAAAAACACGACCTCCTTGTTATGAAAATCGAGATAACTGTTTTGTCAAGAAACGTACTAAATTTTTGGATCACTGACGGGAGACAAAGAGCATATAAATAGGCGTAAACATATGTCAAATGCCGCACTAAATAAGCTTACAAGTGTATGGAAAAGAGAGAATGAGATCAAAACTAGCACTTAACTCAAACGATCCAGGGCGTAGTGAAGTCAGTCCGACTATACAACTGCGACACTTATGGGCACTAACAAAAGTAGATGAAGGTAAGCTAGATGCATTCCCCCACAAGCAACTGAGAAATTTACTAAACATTTGATATCCAACCAAAATCATAAATAAACCCTAAAATGAAAAAAAAATAAACAAAACAATGAAAGACCACTCTCAAACGAAATTCTGGGACAGAGAAGGCGCCTTTTCTGGACATATCCTGAGAGATCTGAAAATTCCTGCCAATATTGCAACAATAACCTTACCCATCCGACTCAACCAAGATCTAAGGATATTGCAAATTCTGCGACTGAATATCAACACCATTAAGGACCTTTAGGCACTGCAGACAATTTCTGAGAATCAAAAGTTCATTAGCCTAAAGCACGACTTGTTGAAGACAGAAAGGCATCCCAGTCCACAGAAATGCAAAAGGCTTGTAAGTATAAGCCATACGTCAGGTTAATCTCATGGACACATTTTTACCTTTATCCTCGTAATTAGAAATTGGTCAAAATGTTTCTATACAAAATATAAAAAAGTAAATATTCATGACAGAAGTGTAACAGATGATCACTAATCATTACAATCACATCAATAGTATAGGGAATAAACTGATGAGGGCATGAATGATCGGTACACGCTGGCTCACACTGATCTGCTCAATACTACGAAAAATTTACGCAACTACATATAGATCATTAATTCAATAAAACTTGTTGAAAAGAAAGTCTTGATGCCAAGACGCATATATAATGGAATGTTAGTCTGCAATATATTGCTCCTGAAAAACTTTCATTAACTGTTCTAACAGTTGATAAACACTGGATACCATTGCATTATGGTCGTACTAAGGCCTAGCAAGAATGGTCATTGGCTGGCATAATGTGAAAGTTGTTTTGGCTAAATGTCACTTTCACATTAGTCTGACATTGTGCGTAGGGTGGATGGGGATGCTTTACCAAGGATATTCTTCAGACAGACACAACAGGGGAAAAAAAGAAAATAGCAATCGATAGGAACGTATAGACAAGGCATCGATAAGGAAAAGAAGCGGAAAAGAAGGAAAAGAAGATAGGGTTGGATGTTGGGTCAAGAAACAAAGATGTATTTGATCGTGACAGTTGGAGGCCCATTGTATGTCTATGTGTTGCTCCAGCATCGCTACAATAAGTAAAAGTAAGAAATTGGGTTGATCTGATGACAGAGAATCTGGTACTATTCAGGGAAAAAAATCTCAAAAGATCTCTCTGAACAATTTTCTTTTTCAATTTTAGAGACTAATGGAAACTCAATTAAATAATAAAATAAAAGGGATCTTCCTAAGAATGGGATAATAATAATAATAATAATAATAATAATAATAATAATAATAATAATAATAATAATAATAATAATAATAATAATAATAATAATAATAATAATAATAATAATAATAATGATAATATAATAATAATAATAATATAATAATATAATAATAATAATAATAATATAATAATAATATATAATGATAATGAAAATAATAATAATATATAATAATATACATAATAATAATAATAATAATAATAATAATAATAAATGTACATTTATATAGTGCTTATGCCGAAGCTTCGAAGCCCTTCACATTGACCATCAGTAAAAACATTACAAACTGCAGATTCGGACATACGAACACAAGCTCACACGCATCCAATTACACACACATTCACAGACACATCCATACACACACTGTTCGTACACATATTACTCATACACACACACAAACACACACACACACATATATATATATATATATATATATATATATATATATATATATATATGTATATACATATATTGTAGAAACCTACACACTAAATTTTAATATACATACACATACATAAATATATACACATACGAGCAGCAGTGCACATCAGATGAGGCCGTATGTATGCCTGGTGGCACAGCGGATTTGTACAACTGCGTATCATCGGCATACACATTTGGTAATCCACACCATGTGCAGAAATGACTCGCCCAAGTGGCATTGTATACAGAACGTAAAATTATTATTTGTTCCCCAATGCGTCAATATGGTATTATGTTGGAATGAAGCAGGTGAATAATAGTATGTTTAACGTCAAAAGTATCAGAATTAGATTAAAGATGAGTTGTTGTTTTTTAAATTTAAGTTTAGGGAACAAAATGTAGCATAGTAAAGTAGCATATAAAGTAGCATGAGTCTTAATGTAAGGTCAAACTGTATAAATCACTAGTGTTGTAAACCCTGTTGTACGGATGCGAAGCCTGGACACTTACAATGGATGCACAAAGGCGCATAAGGGCGTTTTAAAGCAGATGCTATAGAAGACTGCTACGCATGTCATATACGGAGCATCGCACAAACGAAGACGTCCTGGAAGAAATAGAAGCTCGAGCAGACCCACAAGAACCTCTTCTAGTGGCTGTGAAGGGCAGAAAACTGTCTTGGTTTGGACACCATACTCGACACGATAGCCTGAGCAGGACAGTCCTACAGGGCACAGTCGAAGGCCAGCGCAAAAGAGGGCGCCAAAGGAAGATGTGGCTGGACAATATAAAAGAATGGACAGAGATGTCGGTTCCGGAGCTGCTACATAGGGCTAGCAACAGGCAGACATGGAGGAAGACTGTAACTCCTGCTTCACGCAAGTCCCCCCGGTCATGGGATTGAGTGAGAGTGAGAGTGAACAAAATGTATCGTATCGATAAGGAAAGTATTTATCTTGACTCAAAATTTACAATTTTAGCTTAAACATAAATTATAAAAATCGATTTATTCAGGAAATAATTGTTTTGATACAACTGGTCACATTTACAGACGGGTTGACTACTCTTCATTCTGGAAATGCGATAGTATTCATAGTTTATTAGATTCGGAATAGTTACACTTCATTAGTTTAAAAGTGACGGTTTTGTGTTACTTATTGGAATTCATAGTTTATTAGGTTCAAACAGTTACACATTATTATTTTAAAAAGTAACGATTTAGTGTTACTTAGTGGAAGTTAGAAAGCGTTCATAATTTAGTCTATTCGAAGCGGTTACACATCATTATTTTAAAATGAATGGTGTAGTGTTACTTACATCATCATTGGTGTTAAGAGGATTGTATTTACAGTCGGTAAACAGTTTGAATGCATCATCAAACTCTGTAAATATAACCTGCACCTGCTCCCCAAGCATGTTGCCTCTAATACCACCAAAGTCAACTTTCTCCAGTTTCATGAAATTTATATCAGTGTCCATTATATACTGAAATATATAAAATGCCAATAATAATTTTACAATTAACAAATTGTCAATGGTGATTTATTATAAGCTGAATTGGCAAGGGGGTGAGGTGAATCTTCATATGATGGTTGATATAGCATCTTAACTGATATTCAAATGAATTTGACACATTACAATGTTATATCATAGTTTTCCTCTTTTCCCTGCATAATTAAAAACCATATATACTCGATTTTTTTAAGTTTATTGAGCAGGCCAAACTGAAAAGTGAGATTCCATTTTGAGAAGAAAAATAATACACTAAAGGAAACAAAGAAAACATTTTCATCATGACATAAAATATCTCCCGAGTTGTAATTCACAATAAAAGTTTTAGGGCCATTTGAAAAACAAACAGGGAAAGCAAAGTATAAATTGCATATTTTCTTTTCCTTTTATTTCTTCCATAATCATAGTTTTCGTTGTTAACCTTATAATTTGTTTGACAACCCATAAAATGTTATTGCAATTGAAAAACAATGGTTGCATGTTTGTATTGAATCTAAAAACAACTTTACCAAAGCCCTAAGAGCTACAATGTGTCAAGGACCCTGCAGAAATATAGAACCGGTAAACAGGACAACTGACTCCAACATGGTAATGCCAGAATTTAAGAAATAATATTCTCTTCCTTACGATGGCAATCTTAAGTCGTTCGTGGACTTTGTTGAATCTTCCAAATACTATGTCCATGTTAAAATTCCACGGTCTTATCTTGGCACCCGGTGGGAACATATCCGGCAGCATTCTCTTATAATGATTTATTTCGAGCAAAAACGTTGCCATGATATGTTCTGTGACCTTGACACCAGAAATGGCATCGGCTATCTCTCCTTTAAACATGTCTTCAGGGTTGACTGAGCTCTCTACCTGTAAATTACAAAATGGATATTTATTCTCATCTCTTAGTAGATCAAATATGAAGTACAGAAAGTGCCCCTAATTATAGTATTCTTGAACTCATACATTTGAAATTTTGGACAAGTTCCCAATACTGCTTTTTAGTATACCCCTAAAAATGATATTGCTCATGTAATATCTCAATCTCATTAGATTTTATCAACTGTTTGGTACCGTTATTAACGGTTGTAAATTTAACCAATATAAACACATTTAAACTCATGAATTATCATTGAGGTTGAAAAGTGAAAAACCATTACGCGTCAATTTTTTTTGGTTTGTTTGTTTCAAGAGAGAATGTGTGTGCATAGGAAGGAGGGGGGGGGGGGGGGGTAATATTTTCTAAACTGCTAAGTATTCTAACAAAGGAAAATATGGATGCCTCACAATTATTTTGCTATTATGCTGTAGAACATTTTAAATCTGGTTTACCCCAAAACTAAAAGGTAATAATAAAATCTAATTCTCCGTCTTAATTATTAAGTCTGTTTGTAAAATTGTATAAATACATGGTATATGTTTGGTCTTTGCCAAATAATAGCATTATGTTGTCTTAGGGGGTTAGCTCTGTTGCAGCACATTTGATCCGAGATATGATCCTAGTTGAGGAGTTTTGAGATAATTTTTCAGACTTTACTTGTATCTTTTACACATTGCAAACAATTACGTCGTGAAATTGGAATCTATTGGCCAGAGACAATCACAAATACTGATCTCTATGAAAAAAACAGGGTCCAACACCTGAGTACAATAATAAAAGAACAGCGATGGAGGCTATTTGGTCACATCTTACTTCGAGAAGATAGCATCCAAGCCCAAACTGCAATGACAGAATATTTCCTTCATGGCAACAAATATGTAGGGAGACTACCAACATCAATAGTAACTACACTGAACCAGGATCTCTCTACATACTGGATTCTGGATTCAGATGCGGCCGAATTAATCCCTGAAAAACTAAGAATTATTGCAGTGCCCTCCGTACTAAAGTCACAACAAGATCTCGACAACCTCAAAACTCTTGCCCAGGACCGTGACAATTAACAACATGGATGCAGATATACTCATCGCCTATGACTGAATCACACAATTCTCAGCAAGCGTCATTCGGACTGCGAGGGTTACTACTACTACTACTACTACTACTACTACTACTACTACTACTACTACTACTACTACTACTACTACTACTACTACTACTACTACTACTACTACTACAACTACTACTACTACTACTACTACTACTACTACTACTACTACTACTAATACTTCTACTAATACTTCTACTACGACTACTACTACTACTACTACTACTACTACTACTACTACTACTACTACTACTACTACTACTACTACTACTACTACTACGAGTACTATATACATTGCAGATAGATTAGTAAAAAATATAATAGTGGTATTATCAAATCATATCAAAATATTTCAACGTTTGAATGTTTCTTTGAATAATCATTTTTGAGGCAACTAAGAGAAGTTAAAGAATGAGTGTCATGACTAAGGGAAAAGAATTATTGTTTCATCCGTTCATTTAGACTTACCAGCTCAATGATAAAGTTACATAATTCTTGGAGAAGGACAGTAATCCTTTCGGGAGTGTTGTAGAAGTCAGAGTGAATCCAAATAGCACAAACCGTCCAAATGAGGGGGCCGATGTAGCGATGATATTGCTCAAATTCAGCATTTTCTACATTGTCAAGGGCATGGTGCAACGCAACCATGTAGACATTGTTGTCAACCGCCTCAGCCAAAGCTGTCAAAAGATCAACGTGACTCAAAAGTGAAACTTGGATTTATAAAAATCTATTTTCTGATTTTTGATGGACCATAAGTCTAATGATAAGAAATACTAGGAGACATTAGGTTTAGGATCAAGATCAACAATCCGAACCATCCTCACACCACCTCATCAACGCACATAAGCACCCACTTACAAAGTCATTTTCCCCATTCAACCCCCACATCCACATACCCGGCACACACAGACTTATATAACGTTGCACATTTACTGCTGCGGGTATATTGTAATATCTATAAAATGAATGAAGATGACGTCACCCTGCTTATTGTTTTTAGACCGCTGTTGGAAATCTTGTTAGCTATACAGAAACGACTCTCTGATTGGTGCAAATAAACAAGGACAAAACACTGAACCATAATTTTTTTTAATATGAAGAAGAAATGTGTTCATGAAGAAGAAATGACCGATCAGTGCCATGTCCACCTTGACTCGACTTTCTTTCTTTGGAACCAGCCGGTTGGTTGCTAGGCGGACGTAACATCAGACTGTTAAACCCTATTAAGACAAAATGATATGACAGCACTGAAAAAAACATTATTCCCCAAATAAATCAATGAATGCATTTAAGTATTATTTGAGAAAAAAAAAAAAAAATCCCCCAATCTAATCCAATCAGGTTGCACAACCCATACTGTACTCTGAAAAAAAAAAACACAAAAAAAACAAACACGTATTTAATTTAAAATTTTGGCCAGAAAACTAGTCCTTCAAATTATATCAATCGATTAAAATGACCCTCATCTTGGCAAAATCTTTCAGACCTGGGGACTTCAGAGTACGGCAGTATAAAAGGTATGTGTTTAGCTTAGATACTCAATCGTTCCACCACACACAACTATGTGCAACCTTACACGTTCACTGATGCTATGCGTTTATACCTGTCATGCCCAACAGATGAATTTTACCAACATACAAAGTTGTGTGTAACATTTAACCTTTGTAGTCTGTTAGAAGGACTCTGGTGAGAACTAATAAGAACCCAACTTGCATTCTAAAAACAACAACAAAGAGCCGAGTGATTCAGCTTCACTCATTCTTTACTTAACTGCATACATAGTTGTCTGATTTTGGAAAATAAATCATTACGTTTTCTTATTATTATTGTTCCCTTTCCCCCCACTTTGTATAGCCCGTACTGTTAGGAGTTAGAGGGAGAATGGGATGGGGGTGGGGGTGGCATTACCTTTAACAACACTGCTGTAGAGGTCTTTGAATACCTGATAGTAAACACTTTTGCGATCTCTGATGTAAAACACCATGGCTTTTACTGAGGGACTCACCAACTGATAAAATATAGGAATTGAAAGAATGTGTAATGTAGATTTAAGAAATTAATCCAATAGATCAGTTTCTTTAGTAACAATAGTATCATATCACCGCGTGCACGGCGAAGGGCATAAACAATTAGAGGTAATGAACTGACAATATATGTTTCAGAATATAATCCTCTCAACATAAGAATTTTTAAAAAATATCTTTTTTGATGAAGGGGTTGCATTTTAACTTTTCTTAAAACAATAAAACCATTCACTAAGATTTGTTATTATATCCCTTTTTGTTTTAGGAAATGAAAATCGACTTAACAATTAGACCAATGCATTTGTCCCCGCGTGTGTCCCTTTGCTGTGTTGTACACGGTGGACACAATAATGGGGACAACCCAAATTAAAATCAGCATTTTAAAAGCCTTGATGATTTCAACGAGTGATCTGATGTAATGCAAGACTTTATGTTTTTAAAAGCTCGGTCTTGCACCTCCCGCCAGTGCCATGAAACATCTTTATATTTGGGGCCGTGCACGTTTTTGGCTGTGGAGCGTCTTTGATTGCACGGAGCTTTTCGGAAGTGCAATCCAAGTTTGTTTAGCTTGTGACCAACAAAAGTAATATCCTAACTCAGAAACTGGCATTTATCCTTCCTTATACGTAGGCCTTTGTTTGTATTCATGGTCAGTGTAATGTGGTATTTAAGGTGGAAGGTAACATTTTTTTATTTAAGAAAATGTCATGTAATAATTCTCCACCACTCGAGCGTTTTACATAGGTTTGTTAAATGGATAATCTTTCATCATAGGGCACTAACAAAAATCCCACAATATTTTATTATTGTTGTTGGTCTTATCTTGTCGCGGCCGAGGTCCTTAGACGAACTGGCCGTCTCTCAGGTCTTGTTTGTAGGGGTGCCGTTTGAAGCAATGGTGGGATCGGACAGCTTTTCTTATGTCCGTAATAGGAAAAGATTAAAATCTGGTCTGGTATAAATATAAACAGGCCGTCAGATTTCTCCGTGGTAAATTTCCTTGGCCTGTCTGCGGGATTTCTGTCTCACCTAAAACGTTGACATGTTCTCCTATATACGCCTGTAACAAACAAGGCTTCTGTGCGATTGGTGTTCTATCTGACGTAATGTTTGTGATCAGCATTAGTGATGACGCTCAATTCAGTACCTGTGTCTAGCTGAAATGTGATGGGGTGATTGTTGACGAGGAGACCAATGTTGATAGGATCAACTTTAAGTCTAAAAAAATTGAACCAATGGACATTTTCTTATTCTTCACTTACGCTGTTTACACTCCCTTCAAGTAGATGATTACGCTGGGGTCTAGGACAATGTGTTTGATTTGAACAGGAACGACAGACTTTTGCAATACGACCCATTTTGTTGAATTTCATTACGTAATTTACACTGATGTTGCGCATGCGGTCCACCGCATCTGTAGCAAGGTTGTCGATAATTTTGAGAATTGGTTCCATGTGCTTGTGTGGACCATGTGGTCGGGGATGCGCACCATGTTGATCGGGGGTTTGTGCCATGCGGTCGAGGGTTTGTGCAGTGCGATGTGTTTCTACGAGAAGCCTGTTGACTCTAGTGAAGGTCATTTGAATGCTTGAGCTCTTTAGCTCCTGAATGGGCTTGTAATATTGATGATGATAATTGAATTGCTTTTAAAAAATAATTATTCAAATCTGCTTCTATAAATAATCTTCTTTGCACTCTTGCATCATTTATGTCACACATTTTTCACACACACAAACTTTCATTTAATGTACTAACAATATAGGTAACAAATATAATTTACATAAAAGAATCGGGTCTTTAAGGGAATATAACTCATAACAAAATAATTCAATGAAAATATTATATGATTATCTTCCTTTGATCATTCATTAATAATTCTATAGCTAAAAGTCATTACAATGACGATGATGTGAAGATGAAGATCATAATAATGATGATCATGATGGTGGTGATGGTGATAAGGGAATGCAAAACCTACAATATGGAATATTGTTATATAGCGTTTGAAAGGATTTACTATGCATAATGCGCTTCATAATGCTCAATCTATTACTCCAGAGCCCATATGAAACATGGTTTTTATTTCATACTGGTCGGTCGCTTCTTTGGCATCCTTCATACAGTAGCATTTTTAAGTATCCAACAATCATATGGGCCAAGTAATAATTCACACCTGAATCGAGTGCGGTAATGTCTGTTAAGTGCCTT
>NC_088364.1:36577932-36587932 GCF_034508935.2 Berghia stephanieae | reverse complement strand
CACTGGCCCATTTGACAGTGGTACTGTAGCAACTAGAGCTATTGGGACCCCATCCCATACACAGTGTGTATTACACACACAGACACACACACACACACACACACACCACCACCACCACCACCAACACCACCACCACCACTATCATCAATACATTAGAACCTCACAGTTTCTTCTTTGTTTTGTTGCTTATACATTTTTTCTCTGTGTACGTCACAAGTGCGTTTATTTCCACTCAATGTTTTTTTTTTTAAAAAAGAAGAATACTAACCCCCGTGAGGAATGAAGAAAGATGCTCCATCATCGAAGGGAATAAATCCCCGTAAAAAATCTCTTCGCGGAAATTGTCTTTGGTTATCTTGGCCGATTTATTTCTTTTTATGAAGTACCTGCAAATGTGTTAAGAATCAATAATATTATTGTAATATTTATTTTTATCAATATCCCTGTTGTATTTTAGTTTAACTGTATTTATTGTTTTTTCTTATAATTTAGTGGAACTTGGAAAAGTTTGGGCTTGGTCGACGTGTACTTATTAGTCTGTACGTTTTCTCTAAATCTTTGTAAGCGGATATGTGACACATTGTCTCAAAACGGTATTATGTCAGATTGATTTAGATGATAAAATTTTTAATTATCTTGAAAAACAGAAGTTTTTGTTATATATTGATGTTTTATTGAGGGCAATGGGTTTAGTTTGTAAAAGTAGCAAAATTTGAATTACTAAATTTTCATTTTAAAATTTTTTTAACAAGTTCCTGATTTCTGGCTCACTCAGACATAATACCGTTTCGAGGCAATAGATCATATATTATCAACGCCCTTGGCTTTTAGTTTTTTTTAATTGTCATTTGAGTAAGGAGCTTCAGAGATAACCATATGACAAATACATTTAAATTAAACCAGTTAACTGGCGTACTCTGAAAAGACGCGTATTTCAAAATTTGGCCAGTAAACTCGTCCTTCAATTGTTGACATATTTAAATGACCCTCATCTTGAAAAAAAAATCTCCAGGTTTGAGAGTTTTTGTCAAGATGAGGGTCATTTAAATCGATCGATATGTTAAAAAAGTTTTCTGGCCAAATGTTCAAATACACGTCTTTCCAGAGTTCGACAGTTGACTGATAAAATGACGTAATTACATAATACTTGAATGCATTATTGTGTCGAATATATCAAAATGACTTTTGGACACAGCCTGTATACTGCCGTACTCTTTTTTTTAAAAAAAAAACACACATTAAAACATGTTTGGCCAAAATCTGGTGTGTCTTTTTTACGAAACCCGCCGAAACCGCCGAAACCGACGAAACCCGACGAATTCCCGACAAAGTTATGGGAAGTAGGTGGCAGTGGGGAGCGAACCTAGAACTCAGGGAAGTGTACACCATTGGGGAGTGAACCTGGGACTGGGTTTCGGCGGGTTTCGCAAAAAAGCACTAGTTCTTTTTACGAAACCCGCCGAAACCCAGTCCCAGGTTCACTCCCCAATGGTGTACACTTCCCTGAGTTCTAGGTTCACTCCCCGCTGCCACCTACTTCCATAACATTGTCGGGATTCGTCGGGTTTCGGCGGGTTTCGGCGGGTTTCGTAAAAAAGACACACTGGCCAAAATCTCGTATTCAAATATCGATCGATTAAAATTACCCTCACTTTAATCCGTCGATATTTGAAGGACGGATATTCTTGCCAAAATTCTTAAAAATTGTTTTTCATAGTACGGTAGACTGTGTGTGTATGTATGTGCGTGCACGCTGTGTATGTGTGTGTGTGTGTGTGTGTGTGTGTGTGTGCGCGCGCGCGCGCGCTTACTTGTAATCTGTATAGTTATATTATAGAATCCTTATCAGACACATCACGATCAGCCGAGAAAGTTCATTTACGTGGGTACAAAGCATCTTATATATTTTTCTAACTTAAAAGAGTCGTAATGTTGTTATCTGTCATTCGTTTGGTTTTGGCATTCTAACATTTAATACTTCTAATTTCATTTGGTTTCATATCATTCAAATATTTATCTTTTTATACCCCAAGCAGGCCAAATGGAATCAATTCTATTTTCATTTCATATACTGTAAAGGTCCTCACATTTTACTAGCACTCTTACAATATCCAGCAATGTCTGTTGCTCAGGTACAATTTCACACCCCCGTGTATTGTGTAAAGAAATAGTGTTTCATTTGAAAAGTATTGTATTTCACAACGATCACCTCTAAATTTAATATTGCCAACTTCTTATATTTTCCAAAGAGCATTTTTCTACATATTCAACATGTACTCAATTAATGTGCTGTTAGAACATGCGCGGTTTTAATGCAATCCCAAGAGTGAATTATTCAAATAAAAAAAAGATAAATGTTTCTATGTCTTAAAACTATGAAAGGTATTATAATGAGACAACTCCGGTCTCAAAGGTTACATACGAAAATTTTTCTTTCGGCTGCTCTGTTGGCCATTTGGTATCAAATTCTAACTGTGACCCACTTGGAAAAAATATCAGCACATCTTTCTCTGGATTGTCCCAAAATTGGATGAGAGCGGACTGAAAAAGAAATAAATATGACATAATTTGTATAGAGCATGAAGCATTTCCGGGGATGAATCATCATGTTTAATGCCTTTCATAATATTTCTGAGCATTTATACCCTAAGCAGGCCATGTGGAACCAATTTTATTTTCTCTTCATGTACTGTACAAGTCTTCAATTTTTACTAGCACTCTTACAATATCCAATATTGTCTGTAGGTCAGGTACAATTTTACTCCTCCGTGCAGTGTGTAAAGAGCCTTATCCAAGAACACAAGAATCATTGTCCCCTAATTGTGAGATGCTATAGCTATTTATCTGTAATTTATTTATTTATTTATTGTTTGTTTTTAACCCCCAATGTGTTCGCTTGAACAAACTGGTAGTTTCTGACGACATCAGATACCTGCTTGATGGCACTATCTATTAAAAATTCATAGAAGTACGACTTTACAACGCCGAAGGGGGTAATGATGCCATACCTTGGCATTGCCAACACACAACATCGCTTCGTTATGATACAAGACGAAACACGACGCAAAAAAAAAACAAAAACCAATGCCAAACAATAAAAATGTTTAAATTGTATCTAGTGAAGATAATTACTATCTGTTTGGATAGGTAATGGAGAATGATTTTTACACCTTTCAAAAGCCAAATTGCATAGCTGAACTATAAGGATAAAATCTCCCATTGTCACCAAAAAATTCCCGAAAAATAAAGGTTACCGATCACCATTAATTATATCATAGTTAAGATACGAAGAGTGTTAAACCGAATCATAGACCCTTCTCTTTGCACCAACGCTATTTCGAAACTGCCTTAATCCTTTACACTCGAGGTTGATCTAATTTTAATTCGATATCATTTCGTACCGTTTTCACAAACTGAGCAGTAAGCGCGATGCGACTCAACCGACTTTTTCTGCAAGATCTGTCATATCATATTATAGAATATATTTCTTATCCCTCTTCAGTCCTTCTCTGCGTACCGGTAACGTTTTTATAACGGTGGATCTTCTTTGAAATCACGAGTAACCGAGATAAACGTTTGATTGAATATATATCATCAACTAATCAACTAGGGGTTTTGTCACCAGACTTATTACTGAGTTTGCGCGTCGGGGCTCTAACGGGGCCCATTAGAGATAGACGACGATTGGGATTGTTTGGAAGCTTTAACCTTTGCCCACTAGTCATTATGATATTGGAAATGCTATCGCCGTCTACATCTACGCCAGAATAGAAATAGAGGGTGGAGCCTACAATGATATAACATTTTATGGAGCCCTAATTTCATCATATCAGTTCTGTCCACTGACAGGTGGGTGGGTATCGATTTCAAGAACTTATGTCCTTATATTATGAAATCCTGAGTTTTTGACCAATCAACGATTGCTCTTTTGATAATTCGCTTGTCAACATGAGTCAGCTCAGCCCTTGATTTATGTACAGGCATCACAGGCGGGATAAGTTGTGTAACTTCAAAGACCACGGTTGACCGAAAGCGATGAATGGAAGCCCTACTATGGCGTGGAGAACAAGGTCTTGTATGTATAGTTACGTCATATCTCAACGCTCGTGAATTCTTAGTAAGGCTGGACTCACAATCAAAACACGAAATCTGTGTTTTAAACTCTTGAATCAATCAAGTTACATCAGTGCGTTAGTCTCATTTAGAAATGAAAAACCATATATAAATCAAGAACATCGACCGGAAAATAAGAAAATTATCATAAAATTATAAAATTTGAGAAAGCTGTTTTCAAAATCAAATCTATTTCAAAAAAGGTTATTTCTAGACCGATTTTCATGAGACAAAGACAATTTTTCTCCACTTTTCAAGCTGATTCCAACAATGAGGTTTTCAAATTTATCGCAATTAGATTATTTGTCATTTTTTTTTTTAATACCCAATTGACTGCTCAGGAAATGAATACGTAATCCTTAATGGGCCCCGTTAGAGCCCGACGCGCAATCTGTCTATTGACAAATTGTATCAAGGTCTTAGTCCACAGATACCATCAGATTCGAGTCAAACTGATATTGGAGTGATTCGGGTACCAAAATGTGAATCCAATGTTGACATGAAATGTTTCAGAAATATGAAATTTGGGTTTTCGCCAATATGAGGATCATTTAAATCGATCGATATTTGAAGGACTTTTTCTGATCAAATTTTTAAATACGTAATTTTCCAGAGTGCCGTAGGTAACGCAAAACTAACAAGTATAAATCAACGTTCGTTCCATCAGCAATAAAAATTTTGAATATTTCATATGGTACAGAAAAACAAAGGATTGATTCGTTGACTGATTAACTGATTAATTTATTTAATGTAAGATTAACAGACCAATTGATAATGATGATAATTTTTGGTGTCGAATTGCCACAATCGTAACAAAATGAAAACGAAATGAATATGTTTATGTTGTGTATATCGCACGTGTGAAAGAAAGAGAGGAAGAGAGAGAGAGAGAGAGAGAGAGAGAGAGAGAGAGAGAGAATGAGGAGAGAGAGAGAGAGAGAGAGAGAGAGAGAGAGAGAGAGAAAATAAGTAGGAGAGAAATATCTGTTCAATGTTAGTTATCGTTCAACGTTATAACAAGTGTAACTAAATGACAAATTGCCATATTTATGGACAATAAAGATCTATTATTATTATTAGTAAATTTTATCAATAAAACATAAATCTAACCCAAGTTTAATTCTTGGACCATAAATTCAATTCCCAGCATCAATATCACTCCCGACATAAAAGCGTTTTGAGACGTTTTGAAACAAAAAAATACAACAACAACAAAAAAAAAACCCCAAAAAAAAAACAACAAACAAACAAATAAAACAAAAGAAAAAAAAAACCCCAACAACGAAGAACAAACTTGAGCTTTTATATCTTTAATATTCACTAAACGTGCCAAAAGCGCTTTACAAAGGGTTCCTTACCAACAGCAACACTTAACATAACCCCTGTTAGATGATATTACCATTTTTCAGACAGAGACAATGCTGTTAATGATCAGGAACTCATTTCACATCTGAATACGGTGAGAGAATATGAATGTGTACCTTTTTCATAAGACTCAATTAGGGGCCGCTAAGAGCGGAACTCGAACCCAGAACCTTCAAATCCGAAGCGAGTGCCATACGACTGGACCACATAGCGGCACCTCCATTCCTAAACACTGTTCACAAAACATGCATGGAATTATATAACGTATGAATGTTAGTGAATATGGCTAAGGATGTAAATTGAGTGCATTCATTTCCATCTCCATTTAGCTCCAGTTCGTGAATAATCAGTGTGTCATAGACGTTATAGATAGTTCGAAGATGACGTCATTCAGGTCTTTGTTATTGATTATTGCCATCCGCATTTATGAGTAATGCTCACTGGACTGTATTAACCTGACTATAAACGTTCATGGATACACACAGTTTTGTGTGTTGGTACGTTATTATTATTATTATTATTATTATTATTATTATTATTATTATTATTATTATTATTATTATTATTATTACTATTATTGTAAGTATTGGTGGTATTACAATGTTGTATTTTTATGATTATTTATGGTATCATTTTATGCTTTGGATTCATTTACCTTTTTTCTCTCACTTTCATGTCTGTTGTCATCAAATTGTATGGATTATTGATTAAAATCAAAGTTATTTTTGTTGGTCTTATTTTGACTATGGAACTGATACCTATCATAGCAGACCTGCCTACTTGAAATAGGAAAATGTAATAAGTAGTTTTCAGGGTAAATAACATCGTAGACATTTTAACTACCCTTAAAAATCACCAGTTTGTCCTAATAATGCGTGGGAAAAAATATTTTTAACTCTATGTGATAGCTCTGGCACCAGAACTTCGTTTTCAAGAAATGGCATTTTAATTAAAAACCTTTATTATATCCAGCTCGGGATTTAGCCGTAGTACTACAGGAATTGTCGTGGTAGTGAGGAGGTCTGTTGTGATGGGTATCAATATTTTTTAATTTTTTTTATATGAGAAAAACTGATTGGAAATGTAAAAGTGATGGTGATAGTGGTAGTGATAATGGTAATGGTGGTGGTGGTAACGGTGATGATTGGGGTGTAGTGATGATGGTAATATTATTATTGTTATTATTATTGATATTCTTCTTGTTCTTGTTCTTGTTCTTGTTCTTGTTCTTCTTCTTCTTCTTCTTCTTCTTCTTCTTCTTATTATTATTATTATTATTATTATTATTATTATTATTATTATTATCATTATTATTATTATTATTATTATTATTATTATTATTATTATTATTATTATTATTATTATTATTATTATTATTATTATTATTGTTATTATTATTATTATTATTATTATTATTATTATTGTACGTATTGATGGTATTACGATTGTTGTATTTTTGTGTGGTGTATCAGTTTATTTTTTGGTTCCATTTACCTTTTTTTTCTTTTTATTTTTTTTTTCCACTTTCATGTATGTTGGCATCAAATTGTTGATTTATTGGCGAAAGCCTAAGATTGAATAAACTTTGTAAACTTCGTTATACTTCCGGATGGCAATGTTATGAGCTTCTTAGCCAAGCGCATACTATCTATAGAAGGAAAGAAGTTGACGTCACTCAGCTCTTTGTTATTCTTTTGAGAAGTCCTATTGTATGAGTAGTTCTCACTAAATTCTATCAATTAGACAAAATTCAAGGTTGTAGTTATAGATAGTTTTGTGTGTTGGTACGTTATATCCGGTTGGCAAATGTTGTGGGGTTTTTTTTAGGCTATGCGCACGCATCAATGCATTTCTATAATTTACTCACAACAAACATATGAAACATACCAGCCCGCAAAACTACGTGTAACCTAAAACGCCTATATTACTATTGATATACTCATTTAGTGAGAACTAATTATCCAAAAGACGTTCTAAAAACAATAACAAAGAAACTACGTGTGTTGTTTTACTTTGCTGGTAGAAAACAAATAAATTTTAATTCCGGATACGATGTTCGCCTTCGGTTCGGCCACTGAAAACTGGAGGGGTCACTCACTTTGCTGCGATAAAACAATATACCGACTGAGAGGAAAGGTCAAGCTGAAATCAGAACGGACCTGAAATGAAACTGAATGCACTCAGTTCACAGCTTAAGGACGTGGTATTGAATCCCCGTACTTGTTTTTAAAAGATTAAGTCTGATGTTACCTGGTTTTCCGGATTATTGTAGAATTTGACCCATCTATCCGGTTTCATGCGATAATTCCTCAGAAGATAATCAGCTACAATCTCAACTCGGTAGTCTCCAATACCGAAGTCTCCAGCCAATGAAGATGGTGAACCTTTGTAGATGCCGGGGGTCATTTGCTGTACCCCGTCGTCCGCCATCGTTGCTGGTCAGGTTAACTTCACGTTTATAATATATTTAAGTTTCCAGTGAATGAAACAAGTTTTGAAAATTGTTTTGTTTGGTTTGTTACGTAGTCAAAAGTCTGTCTTTAAAGCCCTATGCCAATGAAAACGAAAATATGTTTTAGTTGTTGTAAATTTCCAAAGCCTTTTGCTGCAAAGTAAGTAATGCCCGTCATATCTGACAGCTTCAATTACCAAATCGTTGCATACTGCAGAGGAGGAGAAGGAGGAGGAGGAGGAGGAGGAGGAGGAGGAGGAGGAGAAGAAGAAGAAGAAGAATATTGCCTGGACATGGGGTTAAATCAGGTCCCTTTGCTTGTTCGGCAAGTGCTCTACCAGCTGAAAGGGGAGACTGCCTCGTGATTGAAATTGCCTGAAGAATTATACAATTTCAATTACAATAGTTATATTTTTAAATATTTTTTTAAAAAGAAATACTTTACCAGTCTTAACTGTCGAGACTAACGATAAGAAACAAAAAAAACAAACTCCCAATTGTTATTTTGTAATCATACATTGTTACAATTAATGTGCAAAAACATATCTGTCAGTGTTTATATGTGCGGAATTATATGCTTTATCTTTCAGAACAAAGGCAGAAGCTAGCCAGCCCTAGCTTCGTTACTATGTGTTAGAAATACGTTCAATGGCAGTTCATTGTGGTTTGCGTTTATTAATTGCACAAGGCTAAGTGATACTAAGCTGCTTGAAGCTGTGGACTATTATTATTATTATTATTATTATTATTATTATTATTATTATTATTATTATTATTATTATTATTATTATTATTATTATTATTATTATTATTATTATTATTATTATTATATTATTATATTATATTATTATTATTTTATTATTATTTATTATTATTATTATTATTTATTATTATTATTATTATTATATTCTTAATATAGCACTTGGGCGTTGACAAAATCCGAAGAAGAACATCTGGATGCCTTCCATCGCACACAGCTAAGAAGGGTACTGGACATCAAATACCCCAAAAAGATCTCAAATGAATCACTCTATAAGATCACAAAAGAAAGACCATCTCCCTTGACATTTTACAACAACGATGGCAACTTTCGGTCCACATACTACGCAGGGACAAAAACATACCAGCAAACCAAGCCATGTCGGGATACTTCCAAAAACACGGGAACCTTTTCAGAGGAAGACCGATCACAACACTCCCTGTGATCCTAAACAAAAACCTCACAACACTTGGACAAAGCATTAGTCTCATAACGGCAGGGGACCTTGAAAATCTGAGAACCCTAGCAGAGGACCGGCAATATTGGAGACACCTCACACAGGAAATACTGGAAACAGCCAAGGCGACCCGATCTTTCGGTCGAGACGCGAAAGGCATCTAACAACAACAACAACAACAACATATTCTTAATTAATTGGCGCGTGTTTTCCTTCTTTTTCTCAACTGTCCCTCCATGCACAGCTGCAAAAATAAATTTGTATGAATTTCTGAATCAATTTGTCTTAATTAAGAAGAATTTTATCATGAATTTTAAAACAATAGGAAATGATGTCGTTTATTACAGCTATATTAAAATCGATAATAGATAAAGACCGGAATTTACCTTATCAAAATTATGAATTTTCCGCTTATCCATTTTGAAGGAATTCGTTAAAATGGAATGTTCGGTTAATTGAAACTTAAACGACAAACATACAGTATTTGAATATGAAGCAACGATAGCAATTTTTAACTGTCAGACATCTACATCTTATAACTATCAATAAACATTACTGGTGAATACAAAAGAAAGTGAACATTACGCGCTTCCAACATTATTTTGATTGTAAAATTTTGAAAAATACCTTGTGTTTATGCCAAAAAGAGCAATAACTTTTGCTGGTATCTCGTCTGGTCCAACTGCTTTCCCCCTTTTCATCTTGCGCACTGCATCCCACGCCTCGTTCTTGCTTATCTCATTTACTATCTTCTCTTTAGGTTGTATAACTGCACTTATCCTCTCCCTTCCATTCTCGTTTTTGAGCATCTTAATATGTTGTATACCTCTCCTATTCTTGTCCCTCTGTTTCG
>NC_088364.1:36537932-36575432 GCF_034508935.2 Berghia stephanieae | reverse complement strand
TAGACTTTCACAAAAAGTCTATTAATATTAACTAGGCCCATTATACGCTTCACCAGTCATGATGTCACTTCCCTCGTAACGACGCATGGTAACTTAGTAACTGGCTCTAAACTATCGGAACAATGGCGGAAGCCGTTATGAAATATTTCTCCGACAAGCATAAAAGCGCATCCAAGGGAAAAAAAAACCCATTATAAGTCTGATCATGTTTTGACTTTTATACATTATGATCACAAGACATATGAAAAGTTCTAACCAGCACATGGTAAATTCCTTGAACCAGCATGAAGAATAAAAAGTACCGATTTTCTTTGTTTAGAACCACGATGGCCGCCGTTGCTGGGCGACGTGACATCAGATTATTGAATCCAATTGCGATCGGATATCAGACCCATAGAGAATACAGGACTGCCTCCTAGTCTGTGATCAGACCTGCTTTCCAATGCCGTTGTGAAAATACATAAGAAACTCGAAATGGAAAATCTACGACTGGGATGCGATTTGGCCAGAGTTATCTTTCCCAAGATGGCAGCCACCAGCGGCCATTGAGTTTGGGTTATTAAGTATCTAGGCACTGGTCGATGCTGATGATGATGAAATAAATTTAGAATATTGCCTAGCGATACCATCATCATCTGCATGGCGGTAAGAAAGGTCGAATCTAACAGATCCAGCTACCCAAACATTGCTTAGTCTAGTCTGAGTGACAGTCAGAGAGGTTAGGAAAATAATTGACTGCTCAAAAGTCAAAAGTAAAGTAACAACAACAGTCTACAGTTACAGTGACAGTACAAGTACAAATTCTTTCTATCTAGATTTCTACTTCTATTGCGAACCAATATTGCTCTAAAGTTATGTTTAAAGTGACGGCAAAAATATCTCGATTTTGGCTGAAATGAGGCTGAGGAACGTCCTATATATTATGGTGGCGTTTTTTGCACCTCCGTTGGAGGTGTACAAAACGCACCGTTTTTATGCACCTCCGTTGGCGATGATGGTAAATTAATGAAAATGTTGCTGCATACGTCCATGAGGTTTAAATAGTTTTAGATTGTAGTTTAGCACGCTGCTTATTGGTTACCGATGTACGTTTATATAATGATAATAAATGAAAGAATAATAACAATAATTTAAAAAATCAAAAGTAAAAAGAAACATGGCACAAAAATACTGATCTCAAATAAATAAATAAATTTAGAAAATTAAAATCGAATTAAAAAAAAAAAACATGATAAAAAGATTTTGAAAAAAAAAAGGAGAAGAAAGAAAAAAACCCCACAAAAATGTTGTCTTTCACAATAAAGTAATTTTTTTTTTAAAAGTCTAAAATGGGAATCGAACCCGGTAGTTTCAAGGTTAGAGTCCGACAGCTTGTCCACTGCGCTACGGAGCCACCTGACTGTTCGTGACATTTAATAAAGTCTTTCTAAAACCTTACCTTCAATGCAACTTCTATTTTCTGGTTTTATATTTCGATTTTTAAAATTATTATTATTTTTATATAAATTTATTAATAAAAACATCCTACAGATATCACAATATAACTTTCGCCATGTCCAAATACAGAAACACAATATCGCTGATGAAATTGGGTGGGTTGCGCATGCGTGACGGAGGTGTATAAAAACGGTCCGTTAAGATACACCGTCAACGGAGGTGCATAAAAACGCTACGATATATTATTTATTCAAAGTCCGTTTAGATTTTTATTTTGATTTTTTAATCATTGATTGAGATTGAGAGGGATGGAACTGGAACACCACTCCTCCTACTCCTCCTACACTCCAGCATAGTTTCCTCAAACTCCTCGGGACATGCAAAAAAGTTCCTAAAGACTAAATGTCTCCCATTTCAAAGCTTCTTACCTTGAAAGTTATGTTTGAAATCAAAAAGAATTTTTTGTCCTGTAAGATTCACCTTTATCAAGTTGCCATTCTGTATTTTATTGCGGACACAATATAAAATTGGAAGTGTCAATTGCCAAGGAATGAGTCCTTGGTAGTTGACGGTTCATCAATTGCCAAGTAGTCAAATTGGAACTCTTCAAATGCATGCAGTGATTTCAGTTTCAGTCGAGCCTCGATTTGTGCACATATATAAAGAATCTCGAATCCAGCAATCATTCATTCCTTGTCAATTGTTGTGGAAAGGACCGAGTCTACACTTGTTGGCATTTGTTTTTAATTTTTATAAGTCGCTTCACGAATTCCAAGATGAGTTAAAATCATATCAAAACAAAAATTAGTGTTGTTTTCGGGTTCAGCAGAAAAAATCAGAAGGACGAAGTGACAAATCCATGCCAAGTCCTAGATCTTAAAACAGTAGGATTTCCTTTGTTTTAAAGGAAATTACACTGGACACAGAAACAATTCACGTCAAACATTTTTGTAACAAGATCAATCCTTGGCATTTAATCGTAAATAGCTGATAGACAATTTACCAGCTGGCAATGGCCATGATAAAAGAGAAAATATGAGAGACAGAAAAGAGAAAATGATAGAGAAACACATGCAGAGAGGAAAAAATGGCACAGGGAGAGAAAAATGAAAATGACAAAGAGAGAGTAGTGTGAGAGAGAAAGGATAAAATGACAGAGAGAGAGAGAGAGATAATGACAAGAGAGAGAAGAGAAAATGAGAGTATTAATAATAATAGCATCACTCGGTGGCAATACATCACTTCGTGACACTGACATTACTCCGTGGCAGTTAAAAATACACATGCGTAGTTGATGAACTGACACGGTCCTTGGCAATTGACGATTTGACAATTTTCAAGGTCCTTGGCAATTGACCCTACCTATAAAATTATATATTCTATGATGATTGATAGTTTTGTTTTTCCAATTTATCAACTTTGTTATTCATCATTTAGAATAAATCAAGAAAATGTATTTCAAATCCTGGAGTCTTTATCATAAAATATTTGCAATAGGTTAGATGATTTTTGAGTAAAATTCATTCCTAGGTAATGAGAATGTTTTATATTTAGGAATTTTGTTGATTGATAACAATAACAATGCTTTTTCTAACTTCCTTTATTTTATTAGATGGACAGCCTAGGTTCTGCGATCCTTATCATGCTTTCATTTCTTGGACTAGCGGCCTTTTTTATGTCACTGTATAGAAAATACAGACTTAAACATTATGATGTACCTATTCGAGATCCACGTAAAGGCCATCGTTTCTTCATGACAGATATGTTCACATCAACAATATATTGTAATGTGGATGAATGTCAGTTAGTTCATGGCGCAAAATGTGATACTTGTGGAATTTATGTAGATGACCACAGTATGAAGGAGGCAAACAAAAAGATTCCATGCAAAACAGTGTCCTCCAAAGAATCTGTAATGCACCACCATTGGGTTAGGGGTAATCTACCTTTATATAGTGACTGTTTTATCTGCGAAGAAGAAATTGAGATTGATGATAGTCAGCCAGCTCTTGCTAATCTAAAGTGTGCCTGGTGTAAGAGGACTGCACATGATGACTGTGCAAAGAAATCAAGTGCTTGTGATTTAGGAGATTTTAGAAAAATGATTGTTCCTCCATACTGCATTGAAGTAAAATGGGTTGGAATCAAGGGTACACGTCAGAGGCACCTGGTGGTCAAGAATGTCAGGCATCCTGCAATTGAGGACTGGAGCCCTCTACTCGTGATTGCGAACAGAAAGAGTGGGAGCAATGAAGGTGAAATATTACTGCAACAGTTCAGAGGAGTCCTGAATCCAGCTCAGGTATAATTCATAAATTTCAACAGTGTTTATATTTTTCTATTTTCTATTGTTATTATTATTTTTATTATTATTATTATTATTATTATTATTATTATCATTATCATCACCATTATCACCATCATTATTATTATTGTTGTTATTATTTTTATTACCTGACCCATTCTTTTACATTTTTCTTAGTGATTATGCCGGTAAACCGTAAACTCTAGATCTAATATCTTTTAACTACCCATATATATCTGCCATTTGTGCAAATTCTTTCAGTATGTTCAGATTCTTTGGGTGGGGGTCCAAACATGGTTAAATTCAGATTTTTCCGTCCAAATTTTTGGGTGTTTTTATCAACATTTTAGAGGAAATTTTTTTGAAATTTGTTTATAACATTTTTGTATGTGAGAAATAAACGTATGACCAAATGTAATATCACTACATTAACTTACTTTGAGCATTTTGAAGTGGAAATTTATAAAAATAAGGGTGGAAATCTTACATTTTAAGCTGATACCGACTTTTCTCTTGAAATTCAGATTTTCTCAAAAAAGACAGATTTTTTGTGGTTCTATGTGGCAAATTTGCTCATCTCGTTACTGTTTTCTGTTGTTCCGAATGGCAAACAACCTCTTAAAATTTTGCAAACCAAACAAAATGATCAGATCAAATGGTTTTCAAAGTTAAAATGTTCATATTATAAGCCACAGTGTTTATAGATAAATCTATCAATTATGTTTCTCTTCCTCTTCATATGTTAAATCAGATAATCTTGTTCAAATTGCTTTGACATACAATATATCATCAGATTTAGGATTAAAAATCATGGAATAGCTACAGCTCTCTTTTTATGGGAGAAGAATTGACACATTTCATACTTATGATATGTTTTGTTTTTTGTTTCCAAAGGTTATCGATATTCAAGATATTTCACCAGAAAATGCATTAGCCTGGTGCAACTTGTTACCCTACGTCACTTTTAAATTGTTGATATGTGGAGGAGATGGAACAATTGGGTGGGTTCTGACTGCTATTGAAAAGCTGAAACTCAAGGTATGATATCAAACAAGAAACAAAATGATTACTATATATACAGTGCAGCATGGAAATCATGAAAAAGTTGGGACTGGGCCTGTTTGTTAGACATTTCTGTGTTGGATATACTAGAAAGAATATGAAGAAGAATGTGATAGGGGGGGGGAAGAGGGTAAACGTGGGTTCTTTCGGTGATGTCCCATTATAATGAAATGTAGCATTGAGTGTGTCATATTCCATTCAATAACAGGTGGAATAATGTTCCCTTTACATGTGCTATAGTAGGAAGACAAAGCCAGCACGTCCCATAACAGTCTCGGGGCATCATTGCCTCACTAGCCCCCACTGATACTGGTACACATAGCAGGCCAATAAATCTTCCGTCTATTGTCGGAATTCCGACAGTACGATTTTGCTCTTAAGTGCTAATATTTAAATTAATAAAATTCGTAACGTCAAAGAACAGAACCAATAAAAAAGAAAATAAAAGACTTTTATTTCATTCCTCGAAAAAAATAGATTTTATTCCGTTTCAAATGCCGACTTAAAAAAAATAAATAAATAATTTTCATTTGTCGCATCAAAGACAAAACAAAACTTGCCGTCTATCTGTTAGCTATAATATTATCATGCCATCTACACACTCCGCTAGACGTGGATGTATTCACTGCCTGGCTACTGTGCCACAGCCAGCGAGAGTGGGTCGCGAAGTTCGCGCCAGTCGTCTTCACACACACACCTAGTCAGTTAATAACGCACGCACAGAAGTGTGTCGACCGGACCGGAAGGTTTCTCTCTATTTTGCTACCTACACATATGCATATCTCCGGTTCTTATTTCTCAGTCTCTATATTTTTTTGGTTCCGTTCGGATGTGAGACGGAAAAAAAATAATGCGAAATAATTATTTTTCTTAGAAATATATATTCTTCTTCGAAAGCTCTCACACGACCGCACCACCTCCTCCTCTTCTTTTTCTTCTTCTTCTTCTTCTTTTTCTTCTTCTTCTTCTTCTTCTTCTTCTTCTTCTTCTTCTTCTTCTTCTTCTTCTTCTTCTTCTTCTTCTTCTTCTTCTTCTTCTTCTTCTTCTTCTTCTTCTTCTTCTTCTTCTTCTTCTTCTTCCTCTTCTTCTACTTCTTCTTCTTCTTCTTCTTCTTCTTCTTCTTCTTCTTCTTCTTCTACTACTTCTTCTTCTATAAGAATTAATCCAAATTAACGAAAGAATCAGCGTAAACATTTAACACAAACAGGAGCAAAGATACACGCAGCTTCCTGTGTCAAGCACGAGATTCAAAAGGGTAGGAAATGTTCTCTTCCTTTCATTTTACTAAGTCAGACCTGGGCCCTCAAATAATTGGGATTTTTTTTTTTTTGGTACCATATAATAAGGACCTCGTTATAAATAAGTAGGGGGAAGTGACATGATTTGACTAGTCAATTGACTTGTCATATCTGTGTTGTGTCCATATTTCTGTTCTTTTGTGTCTATTTTCGTGTTTTCAAAAAGTTCCCGACAATTTTTTCACCAACCATTTACAGGCCTGACATAGGTGTGAGGCGTTGCGTGCATCAGACACTGGTCAAATATGCTAGCAGCCCCGTCCCTCCCCCGCCCTTTACACATGCATGCTCGACACATTAACTATTATATATATATATATATATATATATATATATATATATATATATATATATATATATATATATATATATATATATATATATAAATGTGCGTGTGAGTTGCATGACATAATCAGTCGGAAGGTGAACATTTTGGATTTGCATTTTTTTTTAATTTCTGAAAGAATATGCTCCCCAGAGCATTGTAATCTTTATTTGAAGTAAATTGGATGATTTTTCATGAAGATATGATCAGATGTATGGGAAAAGTATCCGGCAACTTTTCTCAAATTTCATACTTTTTGAACTTGACTAGCTGTAAAAAATATTTAGAAGTGAAATTAAGCTTTGATTTTTCCCGAAGATATAAAAAAAAGGGTTGATTTAATCATTTATGTCAAGAACTCATTTTTTATAAAAATTGACCTTCTTACTTGGCAATATCTCAGTTCAAATATTTTCACCATCCGACTGATTTTCTCATTCACTGTAACATATATATATGTATAGTAATAAAGAGAACTCACTTGTAGCCGACATTGCTGTTTCCATGCTATGTGGGTATTTTATCAGTCACGAATATGATCTTCTTTTAAGAATAACCCACAGTATTCATAGAATGTGTTATATAGTGCAAATCATATAAATTTATGTATGTGTTTAGGAGTATTATGGTGTGGTATGGTGTCATGTACATCCTTTGGAGGATATGCGAAATTGAGATTTAAAGAGGTGATGGAGAGAGAGAGGGGTGAAGGAGAGAGAGAAGGGGGGTAGGGTTGTGTCATGTTTAGTTGCTGTGGGTCATTGTGCTTGATCGTCTTTAGAAAACTTTATATTATATATTTCCCTTTAGAAAGGATAGATTATAGCATTGTTTCATCAAGGGCCCAATGCAGGGGTATGGTCTTTGCCTTTGTACCCAAAAGTTAATGAGTTATGCTTTGTGGCTATGAACAAGTCGGCTCGCCCTAGCTTACTTTGCAGCACTGTATTGCAGCTGGTGCATGGGTTATTCCAGTCTTCCTCTGGAATAGACCCTAATGACAAAATTCTTATAGAAGATGAATAAGGGGAATTCTATTTAAATTTTTTTATTATCATTTATTAGGGTTAATGTAATATATTCATTAAAAATTTTGAGACTTAAATTTAAATTAATGATAATCATTGTATCTATGAATTCTCATGTTTTGTAATCACTTTCAGACGCCACCAAGAATGTGCATTCTCCCTCTTGGAACTGGTAATGATCTTTCACGTGTTCTTGGCTGGGGTGAGGGCTATTCAGGACTGATGGATGTTACAGGTATTCTTAACGTGATTAGGAAAGCTAGACCAGTGGAACTTGACAGGTGAGATTTTTGGTTTCATTTTGTGCCTAAAATTAATGACAAGATTTTGAAAGAGAATGTTTTAATATTCAGTCTGATTGGATTACCAAAGTTGTAGTGATGTTAAACAGTGGTCACTGCTTAATAACTCACCTCTCAGGTGACAACATTTAGGGGATTTGAGCTGCAGTGGCTTATTAGGGGAATAAACAAGGAAGGATGGGGGGGGGGGGGGGGGGGGGGGGATGGTTGTGATAACACTGAAAAATGAAAGTGGTAAGAGAATGTTAAAGTTTTGTCCGTTAATTTCTGAATAAGATTTCCTGGCTACAGTTTTAGCAGCTTAAGAATAAACCTATTTTTGTGTTGTATAATGTTTCATGTTGTTTTAACTATTTTGTAATACCATTAGGGTTAGGTTACACATCCCTCTCCAACCAAAACACTCTTGCACTTCCTTGATAGTCAATGAAATATAGTACTGTAATTATGGAGTGTCTTACTTTTTTATTTTCTGTAATGCACTGAAATCAGAGTCACAATGCAAACACCTTTACTCAATGATAGTTAATGTGGCAGGTGCAAGACAATCTGTTCATGCATCAGACAAAAGCACATGACAAACAAAAGATGGGCAAGGCAGCTTTTTCTGTGATAAAATGTCGCCATTGTGTTGTGGGTATTTGTATTAACTAACAATTCTATGAAAAATATTTGCTAAAAACATCATAATTTTGAATTGAATCAAGGCCTCGTTTCAGTCGAAAAGTGTTACCTCTGGAAACAAATTCAATCACGTATCCGATCATGAAAGAAATGACATTTTTGAGAATCTATTTATAAATACATGTTTATTGTCCAGGTTTTAGGAGATAGCCCAGGCATTAAGATCAATGGTGAGAATATCAATAATATAAGATATGCAGATGACACAGCACTAATTTCAGACTCAAAAGAAAATTTACAACTACTCCTCAATAAAATAGTCACAGAGAGTGAACGTATGGGGTTATACTTAAATGTAAAAAAGACAGAATGCATCGTTGTATCAAGGAGAGAAAGAAATCCAATATGCAACTTAATAAGCAATGGAAAAACTATAAAACAAGTTCAGGCATTTAAATATCTTGGATACATAATAACTTCAGATGGCAGATGCAACACAGAAATAAAACGAAGAATTGCAATAGCTAAAGATAGTTTTAATAAAATGAGTCTAATTTTTAAAAACCACAATATCTCAATGACAACAAAACATAGGGTTTTGAAGGCCTACGTATGGTCAGTATTATTATATGGCTGCGAAAGCTGGACAATTACAGAAGACATTAGAAAGAAACTGGAGGCAGCAGAAATGTGGTTTCTTAGAAGGATGTTAAGAATCTCATGGACAGAGAAGAAAACTAATAAAGAAGTATTAGAGCAAGCTGAAACTAAAAGGCTATTAATTCGTACAATAAGAAAAAGACAAATGCAATTTTTAGGACACCTAAATCGACATAAATGTATTGAACATCTTGCTCTCACAGGAAAGATAGAAGGTAAAAAGAGTAAAGGTAGACCAAGAAAAACATATTTGAATAGTTTGAACAGCTGGGTGACAAAGAAAGAGAAGAATAATATTAGTTTTCTGAGGTTATCTGATCAAAGAGATGAATGGCGTATCATGATCACCAATGTCTGGCACAGACTTGGTACTTGAAGAAAAAGAAGAATTGTCCAGGTGGACAAAGGCGTGAAAGAGTCACCTGTTAAATAGTAGTAATGAATTGGTTTATTGATAACACAAACTTGCTTGATAAAAATTGAGAAGACTATTTAAAATTTAAGTGGTTTCTATATTGGTAGACAGTTGTACTAATATCGTATTGCTTACTTATGCACCAGGTGAATAATAGCAGGTTATTGGGCAAGAAGGCGGGATATTAGAAGGGTGTTGTTATTGTTCGTATTCTGTTACTTGAGAATAACAGCAGGTTATCACGCAGAGCGTGATAGTATAAAGTGGTTTTGTTTTTTTGGCAGTGATCCCTGCACAATATTCAGAACATAATAATATGTAAATATAGGATTAAACCAGTGCTTGTGAAGCAATTTTGTCAAAGGTTTCAATAGAGATTGATGGTTAAGATTTCTATTATTTCATTAGTTTTCTTTGTAAAGCAACAATTTCCTTTTCTCTTTTTCTTTCAATCATAATTAAATACTCAAGTCTATCTGGATTTGAGTATTTTTACCTTGGCCAGCATGTGGCATTTATTTAATCCATGATGTGAGATAATCCGTAAGTGGTTCTTGCAAAGTGTTAAGTGTTGTTTGAAATGATAGATAATGTCACTGTTCCTAAAAAAAATATTTGACTAACATACAGAAAACCCTAATTTAAAAATTACCATCACTCTGTATACCTACTCTAACAGTGATCTTTACATATAAGTCAAAGTCTTAGTCAATTAATTTATGAGTAATTGTCTATATAAATACTCATATTTATTTTTGTATTATGTCCTCTATCAAAATAAAATTGTCAAAAAAACTCCTCTTTATAAACCTCAAGCAACTTTGAAGAACTCTTTTATTTTGAAATCCTTTAAAATGTTTCTGAATTGTTTTCTTTTAATATAGTCCACGCTGACAGGTCCTACTTGATTGATAATTTAATAATAATAATAATAATAATAATAATAATAATAATAATAATAGATCTTTATTGTCCATAAATATGGCAATTTGTCATTTAGTTACACTTGTTATAATGTTAAACGATAACTAAGATTGAACAGATATTTCTTAAGTGGTTTTTCTTGGTCTACCTTTACTCTTTTTACCTTCTATCTTTCCTGTGAGAGCAAGATGTTCAATACATTTATGTCGATTTAGGTGTCCTAAAAATTGCATTTGTCTTTTTCTTATTGTACGAATTAATAGCCTTTTAGTTTCAGCTTGCTCTAATACTTCTTCATTAGTTTTCTTCTCTGTCCATGAGATTCTTAACATCCTTCTAAGAAACCACTTAAGAAATATTACTTCTTAAAGCTCATTCAAAATAATACTTGTTTTGAATATTCATGAATATCATCATGTTTTTGTCAGGCAATAGCATCCTTTTAATTATCATTGTTTTCAGGTGGACAGTAAATATCCATCATGAAAAGATATTTGGTTTAGCCCGACCGTCAAAAGTAAGTTAACCAGTTTTCCCCCCACCTTTTCCTATTTTTTTTTTTTCACCTGAATCATTTTCTTTTATAAATATATCTTAGATCAAACCTTGTTCTCAGATCCATTAAGTCACACAATCTGCAAGTGTATGGGCATTTTCAAATAGGTTTAAAACTTGTGTTTTGTAAACATTTCCTTAATTTTGTCTCCACAACTGGTATAGTTTCCTACTCCAGCTGGCAAAGTATTCCGCAGATGGATACTTGATGGAAAAAATAATCCCCCCAAAAAGCCCAAAACAATGGCTACTGTTCTTGTGTCCAGAAATAAGGGCTCTTCACTTGCTGGCTAAGTCAAGGGTTAGCCTCTAATTTGCCATACATTGTGTCATGCTCGTTGATCAACAACAAAAAGAAAGCAGCACATCTCTGAGCCACCATTTTAATTTGCTTAATCAGTTTTTACATTACTATTGTGGCAAACTTTTGGACTAACCTAAAACTATTTGAGATTCATGAGCAATGCTCACTTTTAACGGAGAAAAGAAATTTGAGAAAAGACACAAGAAGGAAGCTAATTTAAAACATACAAAACTTTTTATTTATTGATTTATGTATTTGTTTTGGGGTTTTTTCAAATATACAAGGCTGAGTCAAAAAGTAATGGGAATATGCTTATTACTTTAAAACAAATTGAATCAATACCATGCATCATACTTCCTATTGAAGCTTGGAATTTTCTAAGTAGAATGCTAATTCTCAATGTAGTCTCCGTCTCTCTCAATAGCCACAGTTCACCTTTTTGTAAGGGCATGTATCTCGTCCTATTAAAATTGAGTTGACTGAGTTTTAAACCAATTTTTCACTACTGACTTGACTTCTTCATCATCTTCAAAGCCATGTCACCTCTTTGCCTCTTTCAGTGGACCAAAAGATTAAAGTCGGGAGGTGTCAAGTCTGGTGAATAAAGAGGGTTGACAGCATTGTCCATCCAAATGATGCGATTGCCTCCCTTTTCCTGGCACTTTTGAGTGGGCGGACATTTTCATGAAGAAACAGTACTCGTTCCATCTCCAAATCCGGTCTAAATCAACAAATTCTTGCTTTCAGTTGCTCGAGAGTCTATATGCCCTGTTCAGAGTTGACAGTGTTTCCCTGTGGTAGGAAATCAACGAGGATCACACCTCTAATGTCCCAAGACAATGTTGCATATGTTTCCCAGCTGATTTCTCAGTTTTGAAGTTTCTGATCTTTAGGGAAGAGGGATGTCGCCATTCCATTGATTGTCTCTTCGACTCAGGTCCATATGATGAACCCAGGTTTCATATTCAGTGATTATTCTCTTGAGAAAGCTGTCATCTCTTGCACTAAGCCGGAGAAGCTCGGAACAGCAATTCACCCCTTCCCGCTCTGTATTATGTGTAAAGTGCCTCTCTCATTGACACAATGCAAGATGCAGATATGCAGTCATTTTCATCTATTCTGACACTGACAATACACATCTTCATTTAGCTTTGTGACAAGATAACGGACACTCCAATACCACTACAGAATCATGCATGAGTTAAAGATTCACTTATGCGTAATTCAGGCTATAATTATAATACATAATTTTTTAAACTTTTGTAAAAGATAGAAAAGACACTATTCTTAAACTTAAAGTCATACATTAATTGGAATTTGTAAAATTTATATATTTATTAGTTTATTTTGTGTGAATGTGTGTGTGAGTGGAAAAGAATGATATTCATTATTGTTGATGTATTTGCAATAATTCTGTTTTTCTTTCCTTATTTCACTTGCTCAATTTCAGACCCTCATAATGAACAATTATCTTTCGATTGGAGTGGATGCTTTGGTAACTTTAAATTTCCATCGACAAAGAGAGAGTTGGCCAGCTCTATTTGCTCATCGCATTATCAATAAGGTAGGCATTATACAGGGTGGTTTTTTTTAATAACCACTTGATAAAGAATTGAAATAGGTTGAAAATTAGAAATGATAGAATCATTTAGTTTTTAGCATAGTTTTCCATCCCTATTCAAGTTTATTGTAGGGAAAATTTTAGGAAAATGCTATACGCCGTAACTTAACAGTTGCGCTTTTGGCAAAAAGGGAGAATTTTGAGACAAGCAATTTTTTTACACAAAACTTGGAAGAAATTGGAAATGCGCCAAAAATTGCTTGAGTCAAATTTCTCCATTTTTACAAAAAGCGTGACTGTATTGAAATGGCTTGTAGCATCTTCCTAAAATTTTCACCACAAAAAGCTTGAATGATAATGAAAAACTATGCAAAAAACTAGATGTTTCTATCATTTCTTATTGTCTTTTGATGTCGTTTTATGGTCAGTGTCAGGCTTATGAGTTAACAATAGTTATGGTTCAAGCTTCGGTCGGCACATATTTAAGTCCGTACTTAAGTATAAAATGAGTACCTGGCCATTAACAGCATTCTCTCTGTCTGAAAAAATTATTATATCACCTAACAGGCCTACATGTTAAGTGTTGCTGTTGTCCAGAGACCGCTTTACTCGAGCCCGTTTAGTGGATATTGTTCTATATAGAAGCTCAAAAAAATTTTATTCAAATATTTGGCTCCGAATCTAAGTTTGTTCTTGAAGTAGAAAAAAAGTTTCTCCTTATATGATGCCCACTATCTCAAATATTACAGTTTTATGTTAGAGTGATTTTGTTGCCAAAAAAATTGAAGTTATGGTTTAAAACATGAGACTTTGGTACATTTACTCGTTTAATCAAGGAAAAAGAATTTAGTTTTTAAATTTTACATTTCTGACAGTTTTATCTTTATATTCTTTTTTTTTTTTGCATCTGCTTCATCCTGACATAATACTAGTTTGGGGTGGTGGGTCACTGATTTATAAAATATACCCCCTAGTGCCTGTCACACGAGAGACCTAAAAAAATATAGCATAGTGACCAACTGAACAGATAAATTGGAACTGTCCCGATTTGACAATCGGGAGAAAAGAAATAGTTAAAAAGTAGGATTGTTTATATGTATGGAAATGACCCTTGCATGCCCCAAGATTATGTTTTTTTTGACTAGCAAATTAAAACAAAGAACCAAAATGCTCTAAATCTAGATTATATTCTACAATAGTCCAAACATACTGCTTTTTTGGGTCATGATAGTATTATGGATCCCGTTTTAGCTCTTTGAAAGGTTGGCCGCTATGACATAGGACTATGTTGTTATTGTAAGCAGATTTAGTGTCCTAGTAAAAAGCCCGCAATTTCGTGGGGAAAGAACTATTTTCATTCGATATTGCCAGAATCATTTTCTTGATTAGCTTGATTACGATTAGATGCACATTTTAATCGATGTGCTTGTCGTCGCTGCCATGCTTTATTCGGCATGATTTTAGTTTATCAGTCAGTAGATATCAATATCAATAAGTCGCAAGTCTTTACCACGCTTTACTTGGGAGTGCTTTGCACTACCTTCAATACTTCACAAATTAAAATGGCAGCCGAGAATCAAAACAATGGTCAAATTAGGAAATTTTAATCTTTCACAAATCTATCAAGGTTTGTTCTAGAGTTTTGAAAACGCTTTTATATGATGACAAATTGAATAAATAAACGCCTGACAAAAGATCAACGGTGAAAATACAAATTGAGTGTATGAGCTTTCGGAATGTCTCCCCTTTACTTATGTGAGGTCAAATGAGAATCTGAAGCGGACGCAAAAAATATCAAGTCCCCGAATCTGTCTACTTTTGGTTTGTTCGGGCTAGAAGCTAGACAGAACCAATTGACAGTTTGCCGAAACGTTTAACTAAATATTTCCCAGGGCAATAATTATCACATCGATGGCATAAAAACGACAGTAATATCAGGAGTAATATTAGTTGATGTTGTTAATCGGTGAAACTTGTTTAAAATTTCTGTAAATCCGCATTCCGTCATGTGAGCAAGTGAATTATATCACTATGAATGCCACGATTTGCTGAAAAAATGCCAATCTGACAGTTCCTAGCAAACACACCCCCCTTGCTCAGGAATTTCTCTACTTGATGGACACCCTCCCCACCCCCCTTTTTTTTTTCTTCCACGCAACCACATTCCAAAACACACACACACACACACACACACACATGTATACACCACACACACATACACACTCACGCACACATATAAACATACACACAATGAGAACACACTACTACATAACAACACTGATCACCGCTAAATCAACACAACGGAAGTAAGGACTCTACTGGACAGATAGAGTTGAGGGTGTGGCCATGAGATGTTAGTGTCTTCTGTAAATTTTTTATGATATCTGTTTGACTTAACGAACTTTCAAACTGACTTTAAATTATAAAATGAAATCAAGTTATCTGTTTATCTATCTGTAAAAAATACATTTCTATTTTTCAAATCTTTCAGTAGAGTTATCAGTGATGATACTTTTCCGCGGAAATCCGCGGTTTTCTTTCCTTTCCTCGGTTTTCCTCCTCAGATCCTCGATCCGCGGATATTTCCTTCATTTCCTCCTTTTACTTTTTTTTATATAATAAATCTTTAAAAAGTACCTCCTTTTTAAAAAAAAAAATATATATATATAAATTTCCTCCTTTTACTGGACTCCGGGCGTTTTAAAATTGTACTCAAAAGAAGTCATCCTGCCTACTTTCCTGTGGTGCAAGAATGTTCTAGGTGAGTTTTCCGTTTTTCCGAGACTTTTCCTCCTTTTTGACTTTTTGTGAGTATCATCACTGAGTTATGCGCCGTATCAATTTTTTTTGGTGACTCAAATAAGCACAATGTTCTCCACAAGGCTATATTTTTTAAAGAAAGGATTAAGGTCTGCAGTCATTTTTACACATGTATTCTTACACAGTTGACACAGACTTGAGGAAATAATGTGCAACGCACAATATTTCACTAGGGTTTAATCAGAGGGTTTTTATAGTCTACTTCTTGACAAAGATTTACTGAATATTTTTCGAAAAGTTAGGAGTTAGGAGTCATTTACTTACTGTTGAAGATATTTGCAAAAGAAAAATATTTCTAACTTTTCAAAGATGGCAGTTGTTAGAAGGTTCTTTGATTATTATTAGTAAAAGCAAAGGGCGCCAAATATGAAAATCAGGGAAATGACAAATTGGCCTGGATTGGGCTTATAAGACTGGACTGGCAAAGATCAGAAAACAGATGATAGACTAGCTGGCAAAAGTTTAATAAACAGATCTAATGCACCAATCTTCATATTAAATGGCTAATCAATATCTCAAGTTACAACTAAAGATATTCCTTAAAAGCCCCGTGTAATATAAATATTATATCAGTGCCCTCATCTTTTGCGCTAAAATAGAATTGAAATAAGGCAACAGATTCCAACTGAGAATATTTTTTTTTTTAAACTCTTTTCCATACTGAGAGAGTGTGTTGTTTCTAACCCAACCAAACATAATCATTTCACTGGGGGATTTATGTTTATTTTTAAGTATATTTGTTTTTTGTTTGTTTGTTTTTTTTTTGTTTTGTTTTTTTTATTAGAGAGAGAGAGAGAGAGAGAGAGAGAGAGAGAGAGAGGGAGGGAGGGAGAGAGAGAGAGAGAGAGAGGCCTTGCGCATATATTTTATTATAAGGTTGTCTCCCTTTGTACATAAAGATCCAATTTGGGTGGTATGGAGTTGGAATACGTGTTTGCACGTGCATGCAGTTTGTTTACTTAATAAAATGGCAGGATTTCTATTTGGAGGTTTAGAGCTCTTGCAGCTTTCCAGACGTTTCCTGTTTGTATGAGCTTTAGAGTGACCGTAGGCGACCTGCATGTGCTTCATACAATTATCGCTGGGTCCTTGTTTATGCCCAATAGTATACTGTTTGTATTGCCTTTGTCATGTCCTATATCACGGATGAAGTTTTCATTGCTGGGTGTTCTCCAACCTTTCATAGTTTTAGGTAGAACATCTGGTCATAGTGGTCATAGGGTAGAAGGCACCATCTGTTGGACCATTTGAAAAAAAAAAAATCGTTATTTTTGAACATTGTGAGTTATTAAGCGGAGAAGGGAGGGGGGTAGAATTTTGTGCTGGAAAAAATGTAAAATGAAAGGGCTTCAAATGATAAGTCAATAATCTTTTTTTTTTTTTTTTCACTTCAAAATCTGTATTTTTAAACCTACATTCTCTCGTACATGTTTGAATATAAAATTGATAAAGATCATACTGTTGATGATATTAATGATAATAATAATAGTAACAATAATGATGATAATAATAATAATAATAATAATAATAATAATAATAATAATAATAATAATAATAATAATAATAATAATGAGAAGAAGAAGAAAAAGAATAATAATAAAAAGAAGAAAAAAAAAGATAATTATTATGATAATGATGATGATGATGATAATAATAAAGAATAAGAGTAATAACAACAGTAATTATAATAAAATATTGGAGCTTCGTTTTGCTCTCTTGGAGATAACATTAAGATATGGTGTTAGGCTAAAATCAAATAAAATCCTGTTTGTAGAGAGAGGGTTAAAGTGGGAGTTTTAGTCAAGAGGTTTTTAGTGATTTGGTCAATGAAAGTTCAACTAATGATGCAATATTCTTTTTCCAATAGTTCTGTTATTTTACCTACGGGACCAAAGATGTTCTTGAGAGGGAGTGTAAAAATCTACACAAAAAGCTTAAGGTTTGTACCAATTTAGCTTTCATTATCTCTTGTTTTCATTTGACATCTATGTTCGTTGTGCTTATCTTGTGAAAATGAATTTTGCTACATTAGAACCATCTAAGTAGCAATTAATCGAGATATATAATGAAAGCTTGTAGCTTTTTAAGAAATAACAAAACAGTTAAAACCATACATTATAATATACCTAAAAGCAGCACCAATTGATTTTCTTCACTTGTTGACCATCGTCTCTTGATATAAATAGAGATTATAAACCATCTTTTTAGATCGTCATCTCAAATATTTTTTTTCTCAAAAATCCCTCTCCTGATCAATACTATTTACCTCTCCTTTTATTCTGTGCACCAAAAGGTGGAGCTGGACGGTCAAGAGATTGTACTTCCGGGATTAGAGGGTGTTGTTGTTCTTAACATTGCAAGTTGGGGAGGTGGTTGTCAACCATGGGGTGTTGCTTCTCCTGACGAAAGACTCAAAGAACCAAGGTATGAGCTCCTACTGTCTTTTAAATGTTTGTGAACCACTCACATGCTTGTTTCCAGTGTATAACTGTCTGGGTTGTGTGTTATGGGTTGTTGTCGTGACTTCTTGTGACCTAAATCATCATATGCACCCATTTGGTATAGAGAGAGGAACAACAAAGACCTTCCAATCTAGATTAAAGGAAATAGACAACCCATCAAAATGAAAATGGAACAATAAGACAAAAAGGTTCCACTATTATAGATGAAATACTCTTATTTCACATTTACTACTATTAAAGAGAAAAGAGGGAACAGAGATGGTTACTGATTTTAACAAATGTAAAAGGAAAACATATGGAAATATTAAAACATTTAATTAATTATTACTTTTGTCTAAACGACAAACATAAAATGATACAACTTTTCCACTTTTATTGCTACTTACAAATATGACTCAAACAGAAATCCCAATCAGGCTTGTTTTTGGAATCAAGATTTAAAAAAAAATTGATGTGAAAAAATAGCTGGGGTGTTTTATCAAGGTTGCCAGTTCGCATCCGTCACTCATATGATAATAATAATCACATAGCCTTCTTTTAGTAGGTCAGTTTTATTTGTTTGTTTGTTTGTGCGTCATTCACATGGGTTTACACTATAACTAAAATAGATGCAATATACAAAATTCATCTCGTAGTTTAAGTGGTTTAAGCAAGTTTCATCCTGAGAGACCAAAAACATACATGTTATGTCAAATGTTC
Organism: Berghia stephanieae; assembly: GCF_034508935.2. Lineage (NCBI taxonomy): Eukaryota > Metazoa > Mollusca > Gastropoda > Nudibranchia > Aeolidiidae > Berghia > Berghia stephanieae. The sequence continues at coordinate 36,556,651 of NC_088364.1, read as the reverse complement.
TGTGTTTAAAAATTTTTTTTTTTTTAAAAAAAGCTCACTTCCTTGGATATTTCAAATTAATAGTCCAGTAGTAGTAGTAGTAGTAGTAGTAGTATCGTTCGGCTACACTTCTATGTTCAAGGTATCGATCCAGGTTCGGAAGTCATCACATTTGTTGATGGTTTCAAATCCCCCTTCCAGTTTTGTCTCTGGGCAATCTAGTACGAGGTGGTTTGCATCTTGTGGTGCTTGGTTGCACCTTGGGCATGTTGATGATTCTTGGAGCCCCCATTTGTGCATGTTGGCAGCTGTTCTCTTATGTTTTGACCGTAGTCTATTTGCAGCTACCCAGTATTTTCATGGTTGATCCTGTAGACCTGGGAGACTTTTACAGGGATCTTCAATTAGTTCCAATCCTGTTGGTTTATTCTTTTTCCATTCCTCGCACCAGGCTTCTTGCGTGTTGTAGTTTTCTTTCTTTGATAGGTAGAAAGGTGAACAAGATTTTAGTCTTGATGTTGGGGACGCAGTTTTGTATATGGTTTGCAGAGGAGTTCCACTATCTTCTTCAGCTCTGGATATCCATTTCTGTGTTGCATCCTCTCTCCTCAAGTGGGGTGGTGCTATAGCGCTCATGACTGGCAGCCATTGTGTTGGGGTTGATTTCAGGCATCCAGTTACTATTCACATCAAGTCTCTTAGTTTCATATCAACAAGGTTTGTATGGGCACTTCTCGTCCAAACAGGAGCACAATATTCTGCCAAAATGTAGCAAAGGGCCATGGTTGATGTTCTGAGAAGAGTTTGCGTTGCTCCCCGTGTTGTTCCTGCCAGTTTTCTGAGTAGAAAATTTCGTTTCCCTACCTAATAGTCCCGTGACAGTTCTAAAAATATAGTCAGACGGAGAAAAAAAAAATAATGATAATTAGACAGAAACGACGTGCAAACAATCAAACCACACCTCAATTAATTTCAAGTTTTCAGTTTCAGTTATAGGTCGTCCTTCACAAAATTAGATTGAGTCTTCGCAAATAAGTCTAACGTAAGAAATTCATACGTTACAACCAAATCCAGTCCTTTACATTATATCATTTTTATTTAAAATTATTTGAAACCAAATGCATTTTTTAAAAAACACCTTTTTCTTTCTCTTATTGAAATAATATAATCTGGACTTGATTTGTTTACAGTCAGTCTATTAATCATTGTATTCAAGAAAATCAGTTTTAGGGATGATTACATTAATTCAATTTTCAGAGGAAAATAAATTAATATCATTGTTTATTTTTGTTTTTCTTTTTGTTCTTTGTTTTTTGTGGGGGGGGGGGGGTATTTTGTTGTTGTTTTTATATTTAAAAAAGCAAAACAAAACAAACAAAAAGACTCTCCCCTTAACAATTATCGGATAATTGTCGACTGACGAAATGGAGGACATAGAAACAATTGTATCGGCAAAAAAAAACGTGAGTGACTTTATTTATTTTTATATGATCTAACCAACATTATCGAGCACTCTCGTACCTACAAGTACCCACCAACACTCATAAATATATATATATATATATATATATATATATATATATATATATATATATATATATATATATAATACATATAATATATACACCAAGCTTCCCTTTATCTTACACACACTCTCTCTTTTTCTCTCTCTCACACACACACACACACACACACACACACACACACACACACACACACAAATGAGCGCTTATGTTTAAAGCTAGGCATAGGTAGACACTAGACACGTGCAAGAGACCCACATAATTAGGCCTTCTCAGTCACAATAATGATGCACATATTGCATGAAGTACCCACCAAGTGTAAATTTATTCCTGTTTTGAGGCGATTGTTTGGGTCGGTTTTGTAATGAAAAAAATTGAGTAATAAACCAAAAAAAAAACAAACAATAAAGACTTTCAGTTGAGTTCAAACTTTGGACGGCGTACCTCTGTTGTAAATATATTATTTTCAGAGGAAAATGGGTATGCAGAAAACAAGTGAGGTGCTCCTGGAAATTTTCTTTCAAAGTCGAAAAAAAAAAATATTACTCAAGAAGACCAATTTAGTTAAATGATATTGAAAAATTGAATGTAATAAGTGAAATGTGATTCCAAGTTAATAAATAAAAACCCATCCGATACGACTTCGATAGTTATTGTCGTCGATGTCATCGTCATCATTATTATCATCGTCATCACCATCATCATCATCAGGCCGATGCATAGAAACAAATTAGGCGGAAGTCGAGAATTTGGGGGAGGGGCGTGGAATGGAAAAGGGAAGAAGGGGAGTAGCAGTGAAGTGAGAGATAGAGAGAGAGAGAGAGAGAGAGAGAGAGAGAGAGAGAGAGAGAGAGAGAGAGAGAGAGGGGGGCGCTTTGCATTCCTAGCTTGGTCTTATCTGTTTTGTTAATATTGCGTTTCTTTCTTTCTTTCTTTTACCTATATAAACACACATGTCCTTATCGTTGATGTGCGATACGGCTTTTACCAGTGCGCGTGCGTTTAACAATATTGTTATTAATTGGATAAGACTCATTTCGGTTTTGCATTCGCTTCCCGCTTCGGGCTCCCAGTACAAAGAACTCTTTTGTATTTGGAAATAAAAACAATTAAAAGTTATATTCGAATACCCGTCCGCCTCCTCATCCAATATCCACCTTCTTCTTCTTCTTCTTCTTTTTCTTCTTCTTTCTTTTTTTAACTCCATTAACCCTGTTTTAAATACCTAGGTTCATAGTGACAACAGATGGAAGATGTAACCGAGACATACGAGCAAGAATAACTCAAGCCAAACAGGCCTTCATGGACCTGGAAACATTTTGAAAACAAACAGATGTCGTTCGGATTAGATTCCGAGTCTTGAAGTGCTACGTGTGGCCAATCTTGTTATACGGATGCGAAAGCTGGACTACAAATGCAGAAACACAAAAGAACATTGAAGCTTTTGAAATGTGGTGCTTGAGAAGGATGCAGAGAATATCGTATACTGCACACAAAACGAACGAAGAAGTGCTAAAACAAACATACCAACAAAGGAAACTAATGCCCTTAATAGTGGATCGACAACTATCCTTTTTCGGACACATAGTAAGAAAGATAAGAATGAATACCTGGCAAGTTGTGAAAAATACCTGGTAAACGCGCCCGGGGAGACAAAGAAAAACACTCATAGACCAACTGAAGGCTTCACCAACCTAACAATCCAAGAGCTGTTTGAAAAAGCAAGAGACAGGAGGAATGGAGAGAGATAATTCATGCAGTATCCGAAGCCTGGACCAGGCATGGAACCTAGAAGAAGAAGAGAACCCTCTTCGGTCGGAGTTTGATTTTGAAATACCCTGGCATTAACTCCCTCCTTACCGACCATTTTCCAGATTTTCCTCAAAACATCATAATCACACAACATAATATAGAATTTTAAAACTAACTTAAAGGGAAATAGAACTTGCTATACATAATTTTGTTTAGTTATTATAACTATAGCAAAAATATTCTTTAAACTTTGTGGTTTACAACAGAAATCTAAATGAGAAAAAAACTGGTTGCATCGTAACAAATGTGACGATTTTCCTATAGTTGGTAAGGAAAGGGTTAAAGCCAACCATGATAGCAGCAATGTCACACTGATCCAATACATGATTTATAGAAGCCTAAGTCGCATCCCTGCTACTGCTCTCTTGGTGAGAAATAGGTTGGATCTACATTTATAACCATATAATATATAATGGTCGAAAGTATGATTAAGTTGAGATAAATTTATTTTCCTCGCTGTTTTAAATTCATGGCTCGAAAAGAATCCACGTCTGCTATTTGATAACGATGTCTTAAGAACGAGACAAAAAAATAACAAACAAACTTTAAATGTTTTTATCACTCGAAAGTTATCTATTTCATATCAAATTGGTTTACAGTATTTTGTTTTAAAAAATTTTGTGTTGATTATATCGTCAAGTTAGAACTTGGCTGGGTGGTCTAGTTTATCGTTAAATATCATATCAAATCGTCTCAATGTAATGATTTCGTGAATACAGATATTATGATGTCACTTCCACATTGCATCTACATGTTTGTCCCTTAACAAATATAATACAACTTACCAGCTGTCCCCACTTGTTATTTTTCGATTACATTATCATGAACTATTATCATCACATGTGTTAAAGAATCAAAACATGACGAGTGAACAGTTTAAGGAAAGGATAGACAAAAATAGAAATGGAAGGAAGACAAGACGGGGGAAAAGTGGTGGAAGAAAGAAAAGGAAAAGAATAAAAGTGGTCATGAATGTATTTAATCGTTTCTTCACACCGTCATTCCAACACAAGGCCATTGAACGACGACATTCCTTGCTACCTATACAAATAAACAACTCATCGTCTAACAACAATTATCACAATCATAAATGTCTTAAAGTTGGTTTGATTAACGCAAGGTCCGTTACTAAAAAGGAAGCCTTAATTGAAAATATTATCATTGAGAAGGATTTGGATATTTTTATTATCACGGAAAGTTGGCTTAAAAACAATGACAGTAAACTGATTCCACGAGGATATAGTTTCATAGCACAGCATCGAAAAACCGGTCGAGGAGGAGGGATTTTTGTTATTCATAAAGAATCCGTTAAGCTACAGAAAAACAAGACGCAATCGAATTACAAAACTTTCGAATCTCTAGATTTGACATTAACATCAGAAAGGAATGAGAAGTACCATGTTGTTGTAATTTATAGACCTCCTCCATCTACAAGGAATAAACTCACACATAATCAATTCTATGATGAAATCGACACGCTCGCGTTAGAAACTAGCACAACCAGTGGTGAAATTCTTATATTGGGCGATTTTAATGTTCACATGGACGATCTAACGGATACAAAATGTTTGAAGTTAAAGGATATTTTAGATAGTCACAATTTAAGACAATATGTAAAGGACGGAACTCACAAGGCGGGGCACATCTTAGACTTAATAATTTCCAGGAAAGATAACAAAATAATTGATAACGTTGACGTTTTGGATCGCACAATTTCAGATCATAACTTGATTGCTTTAAATATAAAAATCGAATGCAAAACAACCGTCAAGAAAACGATCACATACCGGAAAACAAAATCACTAAATAAAGAAACATTTCAAGAATCCATCAGGTCTTTGGATTTACTCGCCTCTGTTAAGAGTTGTGATAATGTTCACGATATGGTAAACACATATAATAATTCATTGAAAACTGTGTTCGATGAGCTGTGTCCATCGGTCACGAAAGAAATTATTCTTCGACCAAACACCGAGTGGTATTGCAACGAGTTACAAACACTAAAACATCAACTCAGATCTGCCGAACGGATTTGGCGTCGATCCAAATTAGAAATTCATAATCAAATTTATTTAAGACTAAAACACAAACGGAACAAATTAATTCAATCATGTAAAAAAACATACATTCAAAATAAAATAACAAGTGCCAAACGAAACTCACGTGAACTGTTCGCCACCCTGAACAAACTGATGAAGGATCATCCCTCAAATAATTTCGAGGACCCTATTGCTACCGCAAATAGTTTCTCTCTACACTTAGAGATAAAATATCAGGTATTCGGAATAATTTGGACAAAGAAGAGACAATGAAAGCACAAATAAATGAAACTAATGCACTTCCAGCCGGAGCAGCATTCGACGAATTTGAACCCGCCACTGAAACAGAAGTACTGTCTGCGCTGAAACAATGCTCCAAAACAACCAGCCCAATAGATCCCATTCCTTCATGGCTTGTTCTTTCTTGTGCTAATATTTTGGTTCCCGTTCTTACTCATATTGTAAATGCTAGTTTGTTTATTGGTGAGGTATCTAATAATCTTAAACATGCTATTGTCACTCCCTTATTAAAGAAATCTAGCCTTGACAAAGAAGACCCAAATAATTATCGACCAGTCTCGAATCTCACCCTCATGTCTAAACTAATTGAGAAAATTGTTGCTTTTAGGCTTAACACGTTTTTGAATGAACACAATTTGTTCTCTAAATTTCAGTCTGCTTATCGCCCCTTTCACAGCACTGAAACTGCTCTTATTAAAATCCATAATGATATCATAAATCATTTATGTCGGAAAAATGATGATGTTATTATCATACTACTCGACCTTAGTGCTGCTTTTGACACAATAGACCATACTCTTTTAATTGACAGACTTAAGACACTATACGGATTTGGGGGTACTGTCCTTGACTGGTTTTCTTCTTACCTCTCTGACAGAATTCAATCAGTGTCTGTAAATCGACATGACTTCTCTTCTCCTTGTCCCCAATCTTTTGGTGTACCACAGGGTTCAGTTCTGGGACCCTCTTTATTCACCCTCTATATCAGACCATTAGGTGACATCATCTCAAAATATTTTATTAAGTACCATTTTTACGCAGACGACACCCAATTACTGTTTCCCATTAATATCGACAATCATCTCAATGATATAACGGATATAGAAAATTGTATCTCTGAGATTAGTGACTGGATGTGTTGCAACAAACTCAGGTTAAATGAAAATAAAACAGAGGTGTTGCAAATTACAAGACGGGGCCTCGTGGACCTTTCCACACTTAACCTGAATCTTTCTGATTGTGTAATTCCCATCACTAAAGAACCTGTGAGAAACTTAGGAGTTTTATTCGATACCAAATTAAACATGTCTGCCCATGTCACTAATGTAACTAGATCCTGCAATCTTTACCTTAGATCTATTGGTGCTATTAGAAGGCTTCTTGATATTGATACTACTAAACTTCTTGTGGTCTCTTTGATTCTTACCCGCCTTGATTATTGCAATAGCTTGCTCTATGGTTGTGATAATAATGTCATTAATCGACTCCAAAAGATACAGAACAAAGCAGCTCGATTGGTAACGTTATCTAAAAAGCGCGAGCATATAACACCGATTTTGGAGGACCTACACTGGCTACCTGTAAAGTTTAGGATTGAATTTAAAATACTCACCCATGTTTTCAATTGCTTAAACAATTCCGCTCCTGTTTACCTTCAGGAACTTATCCACCTTTATGAACCCAGTCGAAATTTAAGATCTGCTAATTTAAATATCCTAAGGGAACCCCCAAAATCGTTAGTTTTTCATGAGAAATCCTTTGACTACCATGCCCCCCGACTGTGGAACTCCATCAATATTGAAACTAAAAATAGTGAAAATCCACTTATCTTTAGAAAACGGTTAAAAACTGAGCTTTTCTGTAGGGCATATAATTTGGACTCTTAGTATGTATTTTATTATAATATGTTATGTCATCATCGAATTTGTGTGGTTTTAACATGCCAGTTCTATATTTTTATATCATACATGATGTGTTGATGTAAAGCGCCAGTGAGCAATTCCAAATTGGAACTAGGCGCTATATAAGTTCATTATATTATATTAAACAAGTCTATGAGTATTAGTAATGTCATAGTATTTTATCCGAAAAAGTCCGGCAAAGTAAAAAGTATATACAATAAAAAATTCTCCCCCCCCCCCTTCCCCAAAGTCAGCCTTTTTCGCCAGTTTTATGAGGATGGCAGATATTTCTTCTTCTTGTATCTCTTTCTATTTTAGATGGCACTGTAATTTTCATATTTTCACCCTGTACCCGGACCTGTTCCCATATGTTTCACAGCAATTTACTTCGTCTTGAATGTCTTTTAATTGTTTGTTTTATTTACGTAGTTTAAAAACGTTTAAATTGGTCCATTACTCAAAAGTAAGTATTAAAACCAAAAACTAGAGGTGCCTTAATGAGCCAGTAAGTGAGATGGAGAGAAAGATAAAGTGAATAAATGTGACTCATTTAATATAAGGAACACAAAACAAACAACGTTTGAAGAAGGCCAAAGGTCGAAACGGCGTGTGTTTTGTGTTGTTCACATTTACTCACTTTATCTTTCTCTCCAAATAAGTATTAATAGTATAGCGACTTTAGACAATGTCTCAACATTTTACACAATTTTCTCCAAAGAAAAAATAAGACGGGGGGTGGGGGGGGGGTCATTATCATTAATGCACATAATCCTCATTCTTTTTTTTCCTGCCTGAACTATTTCTTCGATATTTTACTCATTTCTTCTTGTTCCAATCATCAACATCTATGTCATATCGTCGTCATCACCATCGTCATTACCTTCACAACTGACATTAATATTAATACAATTATGCATTATCATCATTATCGCGCGATCGCCTTGAATTTCACACTAAATACATACTTATCACACAAAGAGACCTTTATCCTACTCACCGCCTTTGCGCTATCAAGATAATGCAATAATATAATATCTTAATCATAATCCTAACTACCCGCTCGAGAGAGTTCGTGAGGTGAGTTAACTACGTGTGCACCCCTTTTTTTATTTTTTTTTATTTTGCTGCTCTCAACTCACGGCGACAGAGATTGTATCTTCTTTCATCTTCCCACGGCGTTTTCTAGTTTATTTTTATGGCACACGCCAGTCTGAAATGATGACAGATGACGTGGAGTGGGGTAGCGTGATAACAGATGATAATGAGTCGAGCAGATACAGTCTGCAGTCTAATTGGAGGGATTTGTTGCAAACAAGTTTTCTGGGATTCCCCCCCCCCCCCTTTTTTTCTTCTTCTTCTTCTTCTTCTTCTTCTTCTTCTTCTTCTTCTTCTTCTTCTTCTTCTTCTTATTATTATTATTATTATTATTATTATTATTATTATTATTATTATTATTATTATTATTATTATTATTATTATTATTATTATTATTATATTATTCGTCGTCGTCGTCTTCTTCTTCTTCTTCTTCTTCTTCTTCTTCTTCTTCTTCTTCTTTCTTCTTCTTCTTCTTCTCTTCTTCTTCTTCTTCTTCTTCTTCTTCTTCTTCTTCTTCTTCTTCTTCTTCTTCTTCTTCTTCTTCTTCTTCTTCTTCTTCTTCTTCTTCTTCTTCTTCTTCTTCTTCTTCTTCTTCTTCTTCTTCTTCTTCTTCTTCTTCTTCTTCTTCTTCTTCTTCTTCAGCATCATCATCTTCCTTCTCTTATTTTTTTCTTTGAAGGAGAATCAACACCGAGCATTATTTCTTTCTTTCTTTTTTTTTTTTTTTGAGTCAGCCTTTTGTCTTTTTTTTTTGCGATTTAAAATTTAAATTTGTTTTGATATCTATCCAAGCAATAGATACATGAGATTGAGTGGGTGAGACGAGGAGGGGATTGAAAGACCAAACAAACATTTCCATGTCTAATCGAAATGATGTTATTGTAATACATATATAACATCAGTTCAAAACTCATTGGAAGTGTTTAACTAGACCTCCCGAGGACTAACATTGAATATAGGTTACACATTGAATCATAAGGTGGTATAACTATTTTAGTAGCAAGATGGATGTATAGGCAGATTCTTATGATTACGGGACGTAAAAGAGCTAGGATGGATAATCTTTATTCTGACAGCTAGCATTTATTTAGGCTAGAAAAGAAGATGCCATCACTTTGAAAACGGAAGATCAGTTGCACAAGGCATATAGACAGTCCTCCGGATGACTGGTTTCACACTTTCAAGGAGATTGGAATCAATATTTTGACAATACACTTTTGTTCCTTATTGTGTGTTGTAGTAGCGGTAGCAGTAGGTTCTTTAACTCCTAGGTAGGGTTCCTGATCTCCCATAGTGGGCAGGGAGGTTCTCTCTGTGTCTTCTATTCCCCTATATCTGTTTTCCAACTTGCTTTCTGTCTTTGTCTTGGAATGAGATTACTTGGTTTTGTCCAGGTCCTGGCCGGATACCCTGGCTGAGAGGGAAACAGTTGAATGTATAGTTAGTTTTGGGAGATGATATTTTTTCCTTGTAAATCATCATGTTGTGCACTGTGTTGTTTTGTTTACATATTATATATTATGATTTGTAAACATTTGAGTGTACCCCTCTTAGTGGGGATCTTGTGCTTGTGTCTGGATGAGACTTTTAGGTGATCTCAAACTAAGTACTTTGATAGTGTGCTCTTGGAATCTACACCTGTTTCCTATTTGAACAAATTCCCCTTTGTTTTACCTTTTCTTGGGTTCTTTAATTGTAATTCTAGAACTTTTTACTATCCCATTTTCTTCCTTTTTACTGGCGCTGATATAACCTTAAATGTGTTGCAAGCGCCGTAAAACCCTCAAAAACAAAAAACAAACAAACGTTCTTTTAACTCACAACACGACTTTACAAATCTCCTAGGGTTCGAGCTTGCGTGTCCATATGAAAGACATATCATCTTGCTGTTTTCTTCTTTCCATCCATCAGTGATTGGGTAGCTGTGTCTGTCACATTTGACGGAAAACATTTTGCGATAGACCGGCGTCTGATCCAAAGAGGAGCAAGCAATTGTAATAACCCATTTTCATGCTACAGAAACCGCCAAGAACTGCTTCAAATTATAATTAAACAATCACCGTCCCCCTCGAAAGATCCCCACGATGAACTAAAAACATATCTCATGACCGTTATCAGGAATAGGATATGACAGTTATATCTGCATTCTGCCTTCTCGCGTAGGTCCACCTACCTCTCACACAAAGAGATAACGAGAAATGCTGACCTGCCTACTATTACAAAAAATTCGTATATTTACGAAATTTTGGCTCCAGATTCAGAACGCCACGAGCTTATTGAAAATGAACGTTAATGACAGACTACAAGAATTTTGAAGCGTTATTTACTCCTTGTGTGAGTAAATTGTTGATTTTTAAAGGTAACTTTAGTGACTACAATTTTTATCTTCTAAAATTACGACTTTTTAAAATGTTCAAAGTAGGCAGGTCTGGAATGATGATGATGATCCAGTGTATAATTGAAAGCAGAAACTGTCACAGTTTTTAGAGCGCTTGATGTATTTACTTAAATATGAAAATCACACAAGCAGAATGTTATCAAAACAAAATAAACATCAAATGAGAATTTGGTTCTATACGTCTACTAAACCAAGGTTGGCTTGGTTTGGGTGGTGGGGGGGGGGGGGGGCGCTGGGAGATGACATTCTATATTAAGTGCCCGAATTTGTTTGAAATGTAAATCACGGTTTTTTTTTCTTTCTTTATGTTTTTCATTCTTTTTCTTTATTTTTATTTTTTATTTTTTTTTCTCTTGATTATTTCCGAGTCTCGGATTATTCCATACCATTTCATAAGAACCTCTCACCCCTTGCTTGCTCTTTTGCTCTCGACATGTCTTTAGCTCTAGCACCACCCATCAAATAGCGGATTTTTATGACACCTTTCACCCTTTTAGACTTGTGTTTATCTCCCCAGGAATAATAGATTATGACATCTCATTTGTTTTACTTTACCACCAAACACTGGAAAGGTTACATAATATCATATTCTCATGATGATAATATATAATATCTCTATACAACTACAACCTATTATATTATTATACAGATCATATTGTATAGCTAAATGTTATTTCACCCCATCATCCCCCCAATCCAAACCCAGACGTAATAAACACTACGGGTTCGAGACACGGTCTGACGGGGCCTGTTATTCATTACACTGTGTCAGACATCGGAATGACAGTTTGAAACTCGAGATTGTCGGCATCATCATCTCGATCACCACCGCCCCAAATGTCAAAGGGTAAAACTTGCAGCCATAACAAACAGTTACAGTGTCGAATTCCTCATTATAATGCCAAGCTGATCTCTGCTGGTTAGCCAGCTCCAATGATATACTGCCATAGAGCTTTGCTCAATGTATACTGCGTAGAGATTAAACGCCGTACTTTCATTACATACAGAATTGCCAACTACAAACCTTACCCCATAAAAAGGAGGCAACAATGAGAATTTGTGTTTCCACTCTTCGGGCTTTTTGTGTTTTACTTAAACTTTTTTTAATCTTTTCTTGTTATATCACAATCAAACCTCATAATTGAATTTTGTTTCATTTTCCTACTTAAACGTTGTTTCAGGTTACACATAAATGCTTTTTACAGACCTGACACTAGTACAAATTAAATCGTTATTTAATATAACAATTATTTTAGAGTCAAAATTGGACAAAGTCGAATACCAAACTTTGAGAGAAAGACCATTCTCCCCCCCCCCCCCCCCCCCCCCCTTAGAATTAAAGAAGTGACCAAATTTAATAAGAGACTACACTGAATCTTTTTAAAGGTAATTTTAAATAACAATTCGTGGAAGTTATGTTTTTTTTTTGGTTTGTTAAAACAGATTTGTTTGTTTGTATGTTAATTTGTTTTTTAAAATTTTGTTTTATTTTTTGTTTATCCTAGGAATTTTTTTTTTTTTTTTTGTCTTGAAATTTATTCAGACTTCATGAATGTTGCCAGTGCCAGCAGGTGCTTTTGCTTACGCATTTTGACGTTTATTGTTTTGTTAACATGTCTGTCTTCTTTCATTCTTTTCTCTACCTTTTTTTCCAAATTACAAGCTACTATATAAATATGAGTTTCCTGGACCGCCTCCCCCCCCCCCCCATGATTTATATATATATATATATATATATATATATATATATATATATATATATAAGGCAATTCATGAACAACATTTTTATTCGATTGGTTCAAATCACTTTCAATGATAATGTTTTTACTAAGAAATGATAGGGTTTTCCCAGATTAGGGGTGGATACTATTATTTACACTCTGACATACCCACCCCACCTTTCTACCCCCAGCGACCGTAGTTTCGTTTGTTTTTTTAGGTTTTTTTGTTTTGTTTTTTTTTGTAATCAAATACTATTATACGAAGGCGCCTATTACACTACACGTGTTAATTACAATAACGATCAAACTTTAAAAGGCGCTGCTAGTAAACCACTTAAACGCGTCTGAAATGCACAGGCTTCGCTTAAGGACTGTGTCTGAAGAATTCCCAGAAATTTATTTCTCATCATATTTCTTTTTAAAAGAGTGAATTTGACAGCTCCCGTTGCACTTAAAAGATATATGAATCTGCAATACAAGAAATCAAACTGTCAAAATTTTATGTCTTGGGCCTAACACTGCATTCAAGCTCATCACCATAAATAATTATATAGTATACCTTAAATGGGAAACTGTATGGGGGGAAGTTAGGACTCTGCCCGTAATCATTATCGGAGCTGTGTGTTGCCAAATTCGGATATTTTAATACGGATCTGCCTTTTTCCTCTGAATTGCAACTAGAAAACTCAGGGATCGAATAATGATGATCACAGTGATAATGTTGCTGCTGATGATGGTGGTAATGATGATGATGATGATGATGATGATGATGATGATGATGATGATGATGATGGTAATGATGATGATGGTGATGAGGATGATGATGATGATGATTGGTGGTGGTTGCAGTAGTGGTAGTAATAGTAGAAGTAGTAGTAGTAGTCGTAGTCGTAGTAGTAGTAGTAGTACTAGTAGTAGTAGTGTAGTCGTAGTCGTAGTAGTAGTAGTCGTAGTCGTAGTAGTAGTAGTAGTAGTAGTAGTAGTAGTAGTAGTAGTAGTAGTAGTCGTAGTAGTAGTAGTAGTAGTAGTAGTAGTAGTAGTAGTCGATGTCGTAGTAGTAGTAGTAGTAGTAGTAGTAGTAGTAGTAGTAGTAGTAGTAGTAGTAGTAGTAGTAGTAGTAGTAGTAGTAGTAGTAGTAGCAGCAGTAGTGATTTAATCCATATATACTCATGAACCCGCATGACAAAAGAGGCTTTAAGATATTTTACTCGTTGTATTGCACGCGATTTTAGTCCACCGGTTTGTTTTGAAATACTCGTTGACAAAACACAAGTTGAAAAAAAAATACATCCGCTACCGAAACCTGAGATTTACCTAGTGACCATTATCCTATCGTCAGCACTATTATGGGCTAGCATTTGGCACTGAAGGTAGGATGTCTTGCCTGGGGTTACCAGAGAGACCCTTTGCTATGTCTTTCTCTTTAAACACACACACACACACACACACACACACACACACACACACACCAAAAAAAAAAAATACAAAGCAAAACAGAATACGGCAGTGCTAGTTTAGTCTCTAGCGGAGAATGTGTTGACATTTTTATGTGGACGTTTAACCCAGTAAGATCACGCGGTCATTTTGAACCTGATGGTCTCTGGACGAATCGAATTATCAAGGAAGAGTTCCATGTCATGTCAGGAGCGATTGCCACATCTGTCATTATAATACTCGTTTTATGATTATATCTTTTACTAGGAAGCGAAGCGACCAAGAGAACAAAGAATGGAATTCTTTAGCATTTATATAACGCAATATATACTAAACATACTCAAAGCGCTTTACAAGGGGTCCCTAGCCAACAGCAATGGGAAGCATTCACATTCTCAAAAACGAACCAATCAAATATTAAAAATTTGAATAGACCGATTGCGGTTGATGTGACTTACACTTTTGTTTATTGTATTTGTCATTTTAATAAAAGTAAATAGATATTGATAACACTGCATCAATTCTTATGAATTAAAAGTGACAATTTACACCTGTTGGACGAAACACAACGCCTGTTTGGCGATATTACACTTTTTTTTACCGGGCAGAGACAACGCTGTTAACGGCCAGGTACTAATTTTACACCCGAGTAAGTTGAGAGAATGTGAGTGAAGAACATTTTCCAAAGACTCAACTTTACTAGAGATTCGGCAGTACAACTCGCTTTGACTTTCATTCGATAAATGTGGTGGCTACATTCTGTGGCGTAATGTCTAGTTTAGAATCTCGCCGTCGCCTTTATGAACTCATAGCCCCATAACCCCTACCCCACCCCCCTTCTGCGGGTGGTTGGATGGGAGCATTACCCTTGAATCATATACCTATGATGTTCGCATGGGTATACGATCCGATAGTGATGTCGTTTCTTCTTCTCTTTACTAGCCTATCCTGCTTCTTTGGTTTGTGATTGTATTTTTGACAGGGGATATTTTTTTTTCTGTAAATCTTCTGCCTGTTTGTTCTTGGTTATTTATAATTTAGCTTATGATAACTTTAGGTTATGATTTTGATTTACATTTGTACTATTTTTGTTAGATTGCTTGTTTTTTTTTGTTTCAGGGGTCTCTCATATAACCTCAATTGTGTTGGAAGAGACCTAAAGCAACAAACAAACAAACAAAAAAAAAAACCACCCCCCTTTCGCCAATTTACGTCACACTGCACGTCGATGACGACACAAGAAAGTGAACACAGTGAACTGTATTTAATCGTGTGCAATCAATGGGATCGATGAACAATGTTGATGTTGCCATAAGCACCGCTATAGAGATCCCATTGTTCATTTTCTTTTTTGTAATCGTTGCAGTCAACTGTGACTGTGACGTAATTATAGAGAGAATGTCAGACCATAGCCTTCGTTTCCTTCTTATAGCCTTACTTCCCTATAAAATACGTCACAGTACATGGCGAGAATCAGCAAAATAACGTGAAAACAGTTTGTTGTTAGCCGTCTGTGCTTAATGTAAAAAATAATCCATTTATTGACAGTTTTTTTTTCGGGGATTTGTTGTGTTTTGTTTTGTTCTGTTTTGTTTTATTTTATTCACTATTTTTCTTTTTTTTCTTTCCTCGAGCATTTTCACTAACCCTCAAATGAATTGACATTAGACAACTCGGAGGATTTCTCTCTCTCTCTCTCTCTCTCTCTCTCTCTCTCTCTCTCTTTCTCTCTCTCTCTCTCTCTCTCTCTCTCTCTGTGTGTGTGTGTGTGTGTGTGTGTGTGTGTGTGTAAAGACTATATCAATTTATACTTCCTTATTGTAGTCAAGAGACAATCAAATCTGGCATGTGAACGTATGGATGCTGTTGATTTTTGTGTAAACCACTCGCAAAATGTCGGGACTAAAAAGGTTGTCTCCAAACTCCAAATCCCTTTCGTTAACGTCTTATAGTCCCGTTCGTTGATGTTTAAAAAATCTCAGTACAACTCCATCACTGTAGTGGCAGTCGTCTGTCAAATAATTACTTTTTGGATATTATTGTGTCATGGCTGGGCTGGAAGAAGATTGATCACCGTACATTTCTAGAATGCGTCTGGTACTTTCCTGTGCGAAAACTGAAAAGCGAATAATATTTCAAGAGCATTACACTGTCTTTTTTTTTTTTTACGTTCCCCGAATTTCAATTTCTAAATCGTCGCTTTTTAGAGACAATTTGTAGGTGTTATTTTTCTTTTCTACTGGGAAATTATTGCTTATGAGAGAGAGAGAGAGAGAGAGAGAGAGAGAGAGAGAGAGAGAGAGAGAGAGAGAGAGAGAGAGAGAGCAGAAGCCCTAAATGACAACTTAACCCTGAGGTCAAATCTATATAAAATTTCAATTTTCATCAATAGAAAGATGAAAATATTTTCCTTCATTTCTGAACGGTTTTAATGATGAAAAGCAACTTGTCTTTCACAATAAAATGAAAGTGACGCAGACGTGAGGAGAGAAAATCGACAAGACGCAACTCTCTTGGTGTAAATTCGGTACAGGGATGCCAGACGTCTGTTTTTTCCCGGTTTTTCACACCTCAGCAGCTTTTCCTGTCTCTAAGAAGAAGGAGGCCCTTCCTTAAAGCTCCTTCTTCTCAAGGCAGAAATGATATTCTTGAAATTGATGCAACAAAGGCCTCATACACTTGCAAGGAAAGGGAAGAGGTCTGAGAGATATTATTTGTTTTAGATGCTATATATGAGTCACGATCCATCTGACAGGGTCACGTTTTAAAGAAAAACTTAAGTTTATGTAGAATGTTTAAAATTAATGTTTAAATACTCTTAACACGGGAGTCTCCACATTATTATTACCTAATAATATGATATTTAATTTACGTGGTATGGCTTATTGCGAGAGGGGTGAAATGTTCTTTTTAAGTCATTGGTGACCCCGTTTTAAAATCTGACTTTTGTGCTTAGATGGCTAAGTAGATGGATGGGTGCTGGGTGGGGTTCCTGACCTCCCATAGTGGGCGGGGGGGGGGGGGTACATATTGTGTCTTCTATCCCCTTATATCGGTTTTCCAACATGCTTTCTGTCTTTGTCTTAGAATGAGATTACTTGGTTTTGTCCTGGCCCTGGCCGGAGTCCTAGCTCGGAGGGAAACAGTCAAATGCATTGTTATTGTTTTGGGAGATGATATTTTTTTTCCTTGTAAATCATCTCTCTGTTATGTATTATTATATTTGTTATTTTGAATTTATAATGTAAGCATTTGAGTGTATTCCTCTTTGTTTGATTTTGTGCTTGTGTCCGGATGAGACTTATACTATAGGTTATAGGTGGTCTCAAACTAAGTGCTTTGATAGTGTGCTCTTGGATTCTACACCTGATCCCTATTTGTTCCCAGTTTCCCTATGTCTTACTTTTTCTTGGGTGCTTTATTTGTAATTCTAGAACTTTTTACCATCCCATTTTCTTCCTTTTTACTGGCGTTGATATAACCTAAATGTGTTGCAAGCGCCGTAAAACCCTTAAAAACAAAAAACAAAACAAAAACAAAACAATAGATAGATAGATAGTTATTATTATTATTATTATTATTATTATTATTATTATTATTATTATTATTATTATTATTATTATTATATTACTACACTCCCTTCCCCGTTTAATTCAACAGGAAAACGTACAAAACGGGACATTAAAATTTACCAAACGGGACTTATAGT
Source organism: Berghia stephanieae (assembly GCF_034508935.2). NCBI lineage: Eukaryota > Metazoa > Mollusca > Gastropoda > Nudibranchia > Aeolidiidae > Berghia > Berghia stephanieae. Next base: position 36,539,016 of record NC_088364.1, on the reverse strand, counting down.
TATTTTTACACATTGTTATTATTATTACATTTATTTTTACACATTGTTATTATTATTACAGATTAAAGTATATAGTTATTTTTACACATTTTTATTATTATTACAGGGTATTATTAAGGTATATTTTCTAACATTTCACCAAGCTTGTGTAAGGAATGAAACTAGTTGGGGGATTGTATTATGATCTTTTGATCTCGTACGTTTATCATTCAGCGTCTTTAATAATACTTAGTACTTAAAAGTAAATTCATCCTTCAGAAAGGGTAGCCATCCCGATATTCAGATGATTTTTGGTGGTTTGGGTTTGTTGTTTTTTTTTTTTTGTTTAAAAAAAGATAATCTTGCTCTGTCTTTTAGTTGTTTTTTGGAGAGGTTTTGTTTTGTTTGTTTGTTTTTGTTTTTAATTTTTGAGAAAGAAAGATATAGAGCACTATTTGGACAAGAAAAGGATCTGAAATCGTTAACTAAGTGGTTCCGGATTTGATTCTCACTTTGGCACCCTCCCCTCTTTGGATTCTTGACCTCCAATTTTCACACTTGGGACAACATGAATTATCACAAGTTTGTGCAATTGTGTAATGGATAACGGACATAATTTAAAAATACCTATACAACGCATCGTGTGAGACCGTGCGTTAATACAATGCAAAAAAAAAAAAAAAAATGGAAAGAGGAGAAGATTGCTATCTACATTTGTTTTTAATTGAAACTGAAATAATTTGTTGTGGCAATGACCTAATTGTTAGGAGTGAAAACACCATTTAATTCTTTTAATCTTCATCTTATCTTGTGTGTTAATAAAAAAACCACTTTGAATTATTCTCTCACTTTCTCTTCAAGTACCATCTACTTGAGATTTCGGCCAGGCGTGATTTTTACGCGATAAGGAAGAAGCTGGTTGGGTGGTGGAGAGCGGGGGAAATAACGGCTCACGCTGTCACAAGATTTAGATGAGATAATAATATTATGATAACGTTTTTATTCCACCATAAAAATGTAATTTATTATGTTTATAGTTTATATAACAAGCGGTTAATTTCACATATAATAATAATAATAATAATAATAATAATAAATAATAATA
>NC_088364.1:36432932-36532932 GCF_034508935.2 Berghia stephanieae | reverse complement strand
AGTTTTTGCATTCTTGAGATTTGCAATCGAGACTCTTTTCAAAGCACGCACTTTTGAAAAAGCAAATAAAATAATCAAGTGTGAAAGACTCTTCTCACATAGTCACTGATGAGTGTAAATTATGCTGAGAAATTTTATTAAATGATTATCTCAAATAATCGATTTAAAAGCACCCTAAGTCTCAAGTCTCAACAATTTACAGATCACTTTTATATATATGAAACATTATTGAATCTCAATCAATGTCATATCAACCCCCGCCCCACTCGTAAAAATATTCCAAAAAAAATTTATTTCATCCATTATGCAGACAATTTGCTTCATGACATTTGGATAAGTTATGAGACATTTTATGCAGAATCACGATGGAAATAAAAATTCATTTGTCGTAGCATATTTCTTTATTTCAAGATATGAATTATGATGCTCTTTTACTCAAATAAGACATTTGAAAATGTATCTGTTATACCATGACCCTGTTTAGTTTGCGAATTACAAAAACCGTAGAGAATGGTGTAAGATAGTCAAAGAAATAATGATTTAGAGCATGGATAATTGTTTATATATATGTTGACTTTTGGTGTGAAAGCGATCTCATTGCATTTCGGTCTTTCAAATTATATTTTCGTGGAAACTTATTGTGGTTTTGTTATTTGTTTGTTTTTTTTTTTTGTTGTGTTTTTTTTTCTGGGTGGGGGGAGAGAATTTTTTTATGAGTGCTGTTTTTTTTGGTTGTTTTTACTTTTTAAAATATTTTATTTGATCTTTTCTCCTGATTTTGTCAAATGAAATAATTGAATGAAATGATTAATATCATTGTCTGTTTTAAGCAAAGGTTTAAGAATATCCTTAGTATATCTGAAAGTTGCTCTCTATGGTAAACATTTCTTTTACAAGTCAAGCAGAGGAATCATACTAACTTTTCCTCTGACTTTTACCAAACTACGCACTTTCTATATCGTGGATATTCTTTAGTTGACTCATCAAATAGACCGGTTATTTATTTATTTATATATATATATATATATATATATATATATATATATTATATATATATATATATATATATATGTGTGTGTGTGTGTGTGTGTGTATATGTATATACGCATATATATGCGTGTGTGTGTGTGTGTGTGTGTGTGTGTGTGTGATTCTTTTACAAGACTCTCTGACATTTTTTTATGACTGTGTATATAAAATTATTTTCATGTCTCAATTTTTGCAGTGAGCATTTTGTGTGTTTCTTTCTTTGATTTTTTTGTTTTTGTTTTTGTTTTTTGTTTTGTTTTTTTTTTTTTTTTGTTTGTTTTTTGGTATGTTTTACATGTTGTTACACAACTAAAATTAAGAACTATTTCTCATCAAATTAAAAAAAAATTGTCATATCTTAATATTTTATAAGGCCTGTAAATAGGTGGCGATGTTGATACACGAAAGTTACTACATTGTTATAACACGCGTAGCAATGCATTTATGATCATACTTTAAGATCACCTCTCCCCTTTAATGTCAGGATAGATCAATTTTATTTTTGGTGGAGCAGAATTACAGAAGACTATAAAACTGATTGAATTATATATGTCATCAACCCCCGAGTAAAGTTTTACCTGTTTTTATTTTATTTTTGATTTAAACACAATTGTTTGTACCTTCTGATTTGTAACTACACTAAGCATCGTTTCAAAAAAAAAAAGATTGTTATTTTTCTTTATGATATTAAGTAATTCTTTTTTGTTATTTCAAAATGATAGTTTTACCTCAACGATATTCCATAACTCTTTCCTTTCTTTTTAAATTCTTAATTGTTGATGAAATTATCATAGTAATAATAGTTTTTGGTAGTCATTCTTCAAATCCACAAAGTCCGATGGGATGGAGTTTATCCTGTTCAATGCAGCATTGGTAGGATAATTATGTTTGCTTGCTACTCCGTTAATAGGACACTAGCTCATCAAGAAGTTTCTCCTAGTCCTAGCTACCCCAAATACGGCTGGATGGACGGACAGCTAGTTCAGAAAAAAAAAGACCCTACACAGATTTGAAACTAGTCCATTTCTGAATAAGTCGAGCGTCCTACCTATTGAGCTATCAGAGGCCTCCTGTTTTATTTTATCACATTGTTTGAGGGCAACAGCTTTTTTTTTTAATTTTGTAATAATGCCCCCCCCCCTCCCCCCTTTGTAAGGTGATTTTATGCTTCGTTTCTTTATTCTCATATTGCTGTTTTATTATTTTTAATGTTCTTACTTCTCAGTATATATTCGGTGCAGACTTAGATTTTGACTGCAGTGTAATGCATTTATTGATCCTTCTATGATTCAGTTTTTTTCCTTCTCTTTACAGGATGTTTTTTATGACTGGTATTAATTCATTTTTTCTTTATGGATCTGAATATTATTTTACATCTTACCTTATATTTCTTACTTTGATAAATTACTTAAATTTAGTTGTTGAAATATGATTTTTTAAATAAAACAGGGTACCGTTGCAATAATGTGTTTTTAACGCATGATGATATGTCTATAATGTGGCACTGTTGCAATAATGTGTCTCTATCAAAAAAAAGAATAATTGAAGTCTAATCAAATTCAATGTCTTCAGCTGACTTGAAAGAGATCATAATAAAAAATGTGTTCATGAGTCAAAATTGTTCAGTTCCGTGTTTAATTATCAACATCCCTCATTATCTATATCTAAATGAAAAGTTAATGATAGCCTACCAGAGCGCCAGTTACCAGAGCCTCCTTTCTTGGCATAATTTATTTTTAAACCTCTGCTGTCCTCTCAATATAGCATCAAAAAGTGTCAAATTGTTTTGGCTGGCTGATTGTTGGGGGGATATCTGAAATTGAAAAGAGTAGGAACTGGCACTGATATAAGATGAAAGTCCGAAACATTATTTAATTTATTAGACCTGTAAATTCTCAGTCAATTAACTGAAATCAGTCAATTTGTCAAATTCAAATATTTAAAAAAGGAAAGAAAGAAAGAAAGAAATAAAAAAAGAAAGAATTCACAAATCGTAGTCGAATGACCGTAAAATAATTAGGAGTGTTCCACAGCGCTACGCATAGCTCATGGGGACCGTTTATATTAACGATGTATATATTGCCAAGACAAAGCGACGCTTTTTATAAAAGGCGTGTCTGAACACTTCCCTGGGTATTTTCACACATCCTTCGTTAAATTATTTTTTCACTTTCCAATCCGTCGTGATCCCAACTGTAGCCAATTTTAACTGAGCCACCGAGCGATAAATTTCACTGTTTCATCTAAGCCAAAATTGACCACATTTACCCTTCGAGTCTCAAAACTATGATAAAGTAAATTGCGAAAGCCGCAAGTCCGTTATGTAGACATCTTCAAATCGAAAGTTAGGATAGATTGCTACAAGCTTATTTCGATTGCCTCACGTTGTAAACAAACTGGTTGACCGTTTCTTCACTGATTGAGTACCTGATCATAAGGAACAATGGTAAGTAGCCTAATTAATTCCCGTGCAAATCAGGACGTTTTCTGGCATTGTTTTGCTCAAGCCCAAGCAAGCTTGCTGTTTTGTGGCGATTTACCTTCATTTCGATTCTTTGAATTTTTCCGCTACGCCTGCCGAAGTTTCTTCTTGATAATTCACTTCTACTTAATAATTCAGTGAATTGGCCTGAAGTCATATTTATTTAAGTTTTTTTTTCTCTGTCATTTACTGATTGAAAATCAAGTTTGCTCATTGCTACATTATTCTAATGTTCTCACAATGGCTGAGCTGTTCGTGGATCGCAATTCAGACTTGTCGAGCATCGATAAAGATGTGAGTCCCGTGAGGAATAAATTCAATTGGTCATGGCTAGAAGTTAAAGATGATAATGGTGATTATTTTTCTATGTCAAAAAAATTCCAGAGGCAGGAATATGACTTTGATGAAGTCATCTTTACCTATATGAATGACATGTTTATTTAGCATTCCTTCTACATCAAATTATGACAGTCATACTTCCAGACTTCCAGTAAGAAATAACACCCACTATTTTGATATATTGTATTTATCACTCTCCTCTCCAATGATGCCCTTATTCTAAAAAAAAATAATTGAATCTTCAGTTTGTCGAAGAGTTTCAGTCAATTTTTATAGAGCTCATTTACAGGTCTAATTTATGAAACGATGAGAAGAAAGGCCCTCTTCCTGTTTTCAAAATTCAGCCTCTTTACTCTTATATTTGACAATGTTCAGTATTACTATTATTATTTTTATTTTGCAAAATGATGATTTTTTTTTACAATATTCTGATAGCAATGATCGATTTAAATAAAAAAGATTTTGAGCCTAGTCAAATGTTGGTTGTTGTATGGCAGAATGTCGCCATCACCCTAATGCTCACTGATTTCATTATAATCATATTTATACTCTCATATGTTGATTTACAAACCTGACTGTCCATGTACAAAAATGAATATTTAAAAAAATATATTAAACACAAAATATTTCGGGTTTGAAACCTTTCTTCATTCAATAACAAAAACAGTTGAAATGCGGTTACTACATTTCATGTTAAATATAGATAACAGAAAAGTTCTTGGCAAGTCTAGTCTGTCAGAAGGACGGGGAAAACTTCTCTCCCTACAGTCGGGATTTCATGTGAAGTAATTACCTTTTTAACTTTTTTTTTTGGATGAAGAAGGGTCCACAGTCGGAAACATTCCATCTTTAGTATTTTTTTTTATTTTTCAAAGCCGTTAAAAAAATTTTTATCTCACTTTTTTTTTTAATCGACAGTTTCTAGCAGCTCAGTATTCACTTAAACTTTAACTTATCAGCAATTTCTAAGCAAGATCCACATAAAGAATACAGATCTAATGCTTCTAAGTTGAAGATAATCTGTTTTATCCTTTTTCTTCATTATGGCATTTTTTTTCGGGTTTTTTTTCTCCTTTTCCTTTCATGCTTATAAATCAGATATTATATCGGATTTTTATGCCATACATGTACCATGTCGTCACTTTGCTACCATTCTGGCGTACGTCATTTTTGACAGTTTTGAGGAATTAAGAAAAAATATATTTTATTTCAAATTAAATTATCCATTAACCACCAAATTTTGAGAACAAGCATAGAAACATTAGACCATAGATAACACAGTAGCCTTTTGCGACTTATGCCATATTGAATGACTTATGCCAAAATGATATTGGCTCCCCTAACTGCCTCTTAGCAATTTGTTGGTATCATTTTTTTCTCATACATGTAGCAATAAAAAAATAAAAAAATAAGCCGAAGAGCGAGCATGCCCAATTTACCTTTAATCAAGTCACAGTCTTTTTTTCACACAGGTTTTGTTTGGTATCTGTTTAGTCAGCGTAATAATAGTATTACTACTAATACAGAGGTTCGATGAAGCTATTTCGGAGGAGACATACAACATTCTGATTCTATAACTATAGAGTTATAATTTTTAAAGCAAAAAAATATATAATGCTTTGTAAATATTTAAGTGTATTCCTCTTAGTGGGATCTTGTGCTTGTCTCGGGATGAGACTTGGGTGATCTCAGAATAAGAACACTGAAAGTGTGCTCTTGGAATCTACCTATTCCCCGTTTAAACCAAACCCTTTGTCTTACTTTTTCTACACCTTGCCATGCACGACACCCCATTCACTGCATCAGAAACATTACATTGGTTATAATATCGATCACTGTTACATTGGCTCCTTGCGAAGCATAGTGCCTCAACAGCACTCTTCCATCTTCATCTCTCCTTGCCAACTTGCCACAGACCTTTGCATCACTCCGGGTAAGATTGGAGACACACAAATCTTGGTGAAGGCATCTAATCCAAGTCTGTTCTGGACTAAACCTAAACGAAGCAAGTGACTTAAAAAATCGGATTTCATGAACGTTTTCTCGTCTCGGACTAGCTAGCCTCTTGCCTAGAAGTGGACGTTGTAAGGACGGCGACTAATTCGACTGTTTTGTGCTAAAAAATTAATTTAAAAATTAAATTGAGCTTTTATATAACTAAACGTGCTCAAAGCGCTTTACAAGGGGTCCCTGGTCAACAGCAACATTTAACATGTAGGACGGGACATAACGCCTGTTAGGCGATATTACAATTTTTCGGACAAAAACAACGCTGTTACCGGCCAGGTACTCATTTTACACCTGAGTACGGTGAGAGAATGTGAGTAAAGAGCCTTTTCCAAGGACTCAACTATGCGCCGAGCGCGAGGCTCGAACCCAGGACCTTTCGATCCGAAAGCGAGTGTCATACCACTAGGCCACATACCCGCACGGTAACATCCCGCTCTCTAGTACAAGATAGCATGTAAAATACCCGCCTTCATACTGTCAACGCAAAAGATTTCCAAAGAGGAACCTAGCAGCACATCCATTATAACTAATATTTCGTTCTTTTTTATTTTAACTTGCTTTTGTCGTGACGAATCAAATCACGTGATATTGACTTTGGACTGCTTGACTACAATGGTGTCTATGGTCTATATTTAAGACAATGGGAGTTTCAATGAAACTCAACCAAATTGAACACAAAAAAAAAAAAAAAAAAGAGAAAGTGTGTTCTCTCGACGTTCTGCACTTATCTTGTAGTTTTTAAAAAAGCCTGGGTCAATAGCGACAGGACACTTTTTGCCTGTCGTTCGTAACCGACGTATTTTCCTTCCGAATCGAAGCTCTCTCATCTAAAAATAGCTGCTATCTTGTTGACACTATGACGTAACTGTCTCGGATTAAGCTTGTGAAGTCCTGCCTCAGCAAATGACTAAAATTTGGCCAAACTTAGTCCGAAGGTGCCGTGATTTTAGTGTGGGATTTGCTTAGTCACTTCACATGAAATCCGAATTTTTTTTCAAGTCCTTGATTAAAATCAGAGATATTCAGAAACGAAGCGTAGTCCGCGTTCATGAAAATGGCACCAGGACATTCATTTGCTTTTAGTCCAAAGGTCAGTGTTTGACATTTTGTTAAACCATTTTACCATGAGGATTTGTCGAAGATTTACACAGATTAATAAAGTTCGGGATATTCGAATGCCTTCGAGGAAACCGTACTCGAGTGTACGACTTTTTTTTATTTGGTCATGTAATCAAGTTTCTTAACGCGTACTCGAATGTACAACTTTTTTAAAATTTGGTCATGTAATCGAGTTTCTTAAAGCAATGTCGAACATTGAAGGCATGGGTTGAAATTTTGATTACCGATTGTGTTGGGTAACACAAACGTTGCTTTTACTCGTGCTCCAACGTCTCTACGTTACTTAATACCCCATTTACTCACTGAAAAAAGGGTAGTCTCTCTGCCCCTTACCGTCACCCTAAGGCTTATGACGGACGTCAACACAAAAAAAAAAATGCACTCCTACGCCGAAATTAAAACTATTGTTGCAAAATAATAAGGCCATTTGTACCAGATGAAGCTCACGAGTAACCGGTTTGCCCGCTTGCAAAATCTAAAAGTAAAAGTGTCTTATCTTGAATTGAAATCAATTTCTCTCTGCACCCCATAATAACACATCGAAGAAAATTCTGCCTCAAAGCGACCCGTCAGTATCGTATAGCGACACTTTCTTTTGAGTTAATAAACTTGTGTGGTGCTACCGACTGGTCGAAGTACTTGTAGCTTAAACCAAAATTCTTTCAACTAAATTTATCGACCACCCCCTTACCGACTATTGCTTTTGGCGCCCATTTTTTAATTGATGGAAGAGTCGAAAGCAAGAATAACAAAAAGCAAAGTTCAACATTGATTGAACGTTTATTCTAAAAATGAGGTTTTTTTACAAAAAAAAAAAAAAAAAAAAAACGGAGGCAGGGAAAAAGAGGGGTGTGGGGAAGGTACTTTCATGATTAATTTTCGCACAGAACAAACATCACAGAGAAACTGAAACTCATTCACGTCTTCCTCTATCATACATTCAACCCTCTCATTTGTTCACCCGAACACCACTTGTGAAACCATCTTGCTTACAAGACACATCCGATCCATCCATCCCGACGATCTTTGTCATACCCACACGTAAAACACACACTTTCATTCACCCCAACATCCATCCATCCATCCCGACGATCTTTGTCATACCCACACGTAAAACATACACTTTCATTCACCCCAACATCCATCCATCCATCCATCCCGACGATCTTTGTCATTCCCACACGTAAAACACACACTTTCATTCACCCCAACATCCATCCATTCATCCCGACGATCTTTGTCATACCCACACGTAAAACATACACTTTCATTCACCCCAACATCCATCCATCCATCCCGACGATCTTTGTCATACCCACACGTAAATCATACACTTTCATTCACCCCAACATCCATCCATTCATCCCCCGAACTTTCATACATATACAGATTTTTCTGAATCTGTTGCTTCCTTTTCAGGTCGACGGTCTTGCTCTTTTCAATTTCTTTCTCTGCTTTTGCTGCTGCTTCTTTTTTCTCCCTCATGTTTGCCCTTTTTATCTTTTTCTTCCGCTGCGCCATCTTCTTGTCTTCTGCTTCCTTGGCCTTCTTCTCCTGGAAGACACTGACGGTTTTCCCAGAGACATACTTCGGTGCCTGGATCCTTGGTGCCTAATTGTACCAGTTGTTTGGTGCTGGCATATTATCGAAAGTAGCTGGGGGATCTTTGTTTACAAAGTATTTTTTTTCTTTTAATGGGGCAGCGGGACTCAGCGCTACGGTCTTTGCTTCGTACCCGAAAGGTTCGGAGTTCGAATACCCGAGTCACCTCGCCCTAGCTCGGTCTGCTGTGCTGCACTGCGGCCGATGCCTTGGAATAGACCCTAAAGACAATTTCCCCTTTGCGATGAATAAAGGGAATTATTGATTTATTTATTTAATAATCTATTTATTTATTTATTTCTTTACTTGTTAATCCTTTGAGTACACAGTGGATTCCGACTGAACAAAATTTGCAATTAACATTAGGACCAATATAGATAGATTTGTAGCTGTCACCAACTAGTAACTATGATGCGATTTCAACGCTCAAGTCACACCACATTTACGAATCTCTCGGTGAAAACTGTAAGGCAATTATTCCGCCCTCAAAAGGTTAGATTAAACAAATTGATATAAGCTAGCTAGATCTAGATATATAGCCAAAAAATATGTATAATATAGACGTCAAGTTATCAGTGGCGTGGGGCCATTGGATCGAATGGTGCCAGACACCACACCAATCTTTTAAAAATCATTAACAGCATAATTTAATTAAAAATAAAACAGAAATTTTAACTCCACTGTCTTTCGCCAACTCGCCAACAACATACTGCCTTTTTAGTCTCCGCTCTATTCAAGATTCCGATTCACGCACTGCGCCGACTCGTGTGTTGGTGACAACACTGCGCGAATTAGTGACTGAATCAACACCGTGGTGCAAAGCAATCCAAGCTCCAATTAATGCACTATCCTTTAGTATCGCTACAGCTGATTGAGCGAGAAACTGGGTCGAATTATACTATCTTCAAATAGCGGAAAACCCCTCGACTTGTGCCAGGATCTGAGAGCTCCATCGTTGGACTGGAGGGATGCGCCAATGTTGCACCATTTACGTCATAATTAGGGTAACTTCGGCCATCCAAAATATTACATTTACTGTCAAAAACACTGATCATTGTCAAGTTTATTTGTAAGTAGCAAAGAAAAACAACATAAAACTTAAAAATATGACATATCAAACCCCCCCCCCCCCCCACCTCTTTTTCACGATTATTGAATAAAGTAATTCTTTGCAACGAAGCATTGTGGACGAATTTACCAACATTTTTCTTGCTTGTAGTGCCGAGTTGATGGTTACGTGTGTATGAGTGTTTATTTGTGTGTGTGTGTTTGTGCGTGTGTATTTGTGTCAGTCAGAGAAAGAAAGCGAAGATTGTCAACAGTTATACTTTGGTGTGTTTTTTTGATTTCTTAAGTACTTAAGTGGAGTGATTTTTTCTTTGTGATGCTTTAAGATCTGAATCTACCTTTTATTTGTGCAATCATTAATCGTATTCCACTGATTTCCATTATTTGAGATATACTTTGAAGTTTCGTTTTGTTAAACAATGAATTGCAATGAATCAAGTTGACTCTTTGCTTCACCGACCGTTTGGGAGATTGACACTAGATGACAAATTAGAAATAAAAAGACTAGCTCCTCACCAAACCAACTGATTTTGAATTAACACAGGTGTGGAAATCTCGTAAACGCTCTTTTTCAGTGACATGGTATGACAGACATGAATGGCTCACAGTTAGTTTAGAAAAAAAAACAAAACAACGTTTCTTTTGTTTTTATTGTCTACTTTTTACAGATACAACAAACACTGACAAATCATGGACATCTATAGGCTATATTGACCTTAACCACTTCCATCGTATTTCTGGACCTCCTGAACGTTGTTTTAGCACCCTTAAAAGAGTTAAAAATTTCTTGCGAAATTCAATGAAACAAGAGCGGTTAAATTCGTTAATGATTCTGTCAATTCACAAAGCTGAAATAGATGCCATTCCAGATTTCAATAAACAAATTATAAAAAGATTTGCAGATTTTCTTTACAAGTACTAAAAGTAAGTAATTTCTGTCATAGGTTTCTTTTCTCTTTTGATTTACATTTATCACATATTGATTGCATTATCTACCAAATCCAATCCTTCAAATGGTGGACAAAGAATAATTACAAACACCTTTTCACACCGGACTTGTATCTCAGTGTTGTGGCTTGTTGTTTTCATGAATTATTTGTTTTTGTGAGTTTTGTCCACTCGTAGAAACCATCGACCCCCCCCCCCCCCCCCCCCCCCCACCGTTCCAAAAAAGAGAGTTTTTAACATGTGCTCTCTCCTCTTAATCGTGTTCACTGTTTTAGAATTTTTTTCTTCTTCTTATCATGGCACCACCATATGCCGTCAATACGCCACGCCGCTGGTCAAGTTCATTATTTTTTAACCCATTGCTGCCCGGGCATAATCTGAAAAAATGTCTCTCACTGACCATGCGAGGGGAGATAACTCTTCCAAATGTCATAGTACACTTCATTAAAAAATTGATTGCAAGAATGTGAGGCATGCTAGAAACAAAATAAAAGCTGTTTTGGAAAGAAGAATGAATGGCCTTTAATTTGATGTATTGTTTTTGACTATTGATTCTAATTTTGATTTGAGAAAAAAAATGTTAAAGTGAAAAATATGTAATAATATTAAAACACATGAAACCCATTGTCAATGTCATCAAAATGCGCATCCAACTCAACCTCAATGTCTGATTCAGTGTCTGAATGAGTACTATCATCATCACTATCCATTAAAAAACGTTGATCACGCCCGAGAATTGAGTAATTCAAACGCCATTCCAGCAAAAAAAAAAAAAAAAAAAAAAAAAAAAGGACGTTACCACAACCGATTTGGTTGACAAACTTCAAAAAATCACAGCAGACAAACGAATTGAGATAAAAACGATCGGGAAATTTCTAGTTGCACTTTCACTCTTTCTCTACTTTCGTTTTCTAAATAAAAAGAAGTGGTTCTACATACGTTTTTAGTTTACGGGTTCAAAGATGCTGGGTACCTGGCGGGCGATATCGGGCGATTTGGACTGTTTGGGATGTTTTTTTTAGCGGGCGATTACGGGCGATTTGGGCGGCAATGGGTTAACTTTTATACGCTTCTCATGAGGAGGACGGTATGAGACAAAAGCGACCGATCGGTATGCACTCCGACACCCCCTGTCAAACCGCTTCTTGTGTTCCAATGAGTAAACAACCTTTAGTACACACTTACAGACTGCTACCTAATACTAATAAACCAGTCATTATTGTTTCGCTGAAAAGAGCTCATCTTCTGGCTTATTTGATTGGCCATTTGATAATCCTGCTAGTGATAAGGAAAGAAGATTTCTCTTAACTTTGTGAATAAGTGAATCAGATCTTGGAATACAAAAGCTTTTCTCGGCTGTACGCTGATCGAGATGGGGACAAAACAAAGGGGGTTGCGCATGGATTAAGCCCAGTGACATCTATAGATTAAGCCTCATCGTCGGAATTAACACTACGTGATTCGAGAAACTGTTTTTTTTTTTTTTTTTTTTTTGACGCAACTGGTATTGGTGTCGGTATGATCAAGGTGACGGTATGGGGCTGAGTGACTCTATGTTTCTCTAGAGCTATGCACGGTTTAGCACAAATGATTTTGGCTGGAATTTTGAGTCTCGAAAAAAACCTTCCATTCGGATGATCATTAGAAGATTGTGCCTATGAACAATGGAGGGAACAGTATCTATAATTCTATTCCTCCCATTGTCCATAGCACAAACATGAGCTTCTATATAGCATAAGCACACTATCCACTAAATATGCTCAAAGAGCTTACAGGGAGTCCCAAGCCAACAGCAACACTCAACATTTAAGACGAGTGGTTATGTTTGTAAAGTGCTATTGCACTTATTTCTCCGACATAGACAATGCTGTAACTGACCAGGTAATCGTTTTATTTTATACCTGATTACGGTGAGAAAATGTAAGTAAAGAGTGTTTTCAAATGACTCAATTTTGAGTTGCCCAGAGTGTGACAAGAACTTGGAACTTACAAGTCAGGCTCCTTATTTCATTCAATAAGTTTGGATCCCTAAAGCCGCATAGCTCCGGCGCCTTTTGTCAAGATTTGACCAATATTTGTGACCAATCGCCTCAAAACAGTGTTGTGTCGGCGTGATGTTTATTCTTAAAATTCGTTTTCAAAACTATCAATTAGAATTACAGTAAAAATATAATGGGATATCTTACAAATGGTTACTCGTGTATTAGTGGTAAAACAAATACACTAAAGAGGCTATAATGATGGTTACCGCGTTATGAAATACCAGCAAGAGCTAAAATTATAACAATTCTGCCCTGCAAAGCCATCAGGTCTATGGAGTCGGCTGGGAGTCGGGGGTTTATTCTGGTTTCTGTAGCGCGAAACAGACGATAGCAATTGCGTGCTACCCTTTGGATAGGACACCATTCTATCGCAAAGTAATTTCCGTCTGATTTAACAGATCAAGGTACCCAAAAATTACCGATGAATGGACAGGGAGTCGGATAAAAAAATCGACTTCACCCACGATTGATATCGGTTCAAACTTAAAGAGTTCCTAACGCGAACTCGCAAGCTCGTGCAGCGGCTGGGAACACGTCCATAATTCCAAAAACTAAAAGCAAGAGTGTCCACATTGTTTATTATGTATTATGATTGTGCCTGCACGCATCATCATGTCGTGTCCTATCTTATGCGACCAATCTCTCAATGTGGTTTTTTGTCCAGATAAATTTGGTGCTGGACATTACATTTATTGCCAAAATATCAAACTTGGAATTAATATATATTCGTTAGAGAATAAAAGCACAATTTCTTGCATTGCAAAATAATGATGATGATGATGATAATATTAATGATAACAATAATAATAATGATAATAATATTAGTAATAATGATAATGATAAAAACAATGATTGTAATAATAAAATAATAATAATAATCATAATAATGATGATGATGATAATAATTGTAATAACAATTATTATTATAGTTACTATTATTATTATTATTATTATTATTATTATTATTATTATTATTATTATTATTATTATTATTATTATTATTATTATCATTATTTTTATTATTATTATTAATATTATTATTATTATTATTATTATTATTATTATTATTATTATTATTATTATTATTATTATTATTATTATTATTATTATTTCATTACTATTATTATTATTATAAAAAATCAAAGTTTATATTTCTCGTAATATTTAATTCTAAATTTACTTTTTGGTACCCAGTTTAACCCGACAAAATAAATCATTCCGTCTGGGTGGGGTTCCCGACCTCCCATAGTGGCAGGGAGATATTTGCTGTGTCTTCTATCCCCCTGTATCTGTTTTTCAATTGCTTTCTGTCTTTGTCTTGGAATGAGATTACTTGGTTTAGTCTTTACCCTGGCCGGAGTCCTTGGCTGCGAGGGAAACAGTCGAATGTATAGTTACAGTTTTGGGAGATAATATTATTTTCCTCGTAAATCATCGCTCTGTTATGTAGACGTCTAATGTTATTTTTTAAAATTTGTAACATATGATTTGTAAACATTTGAGTTTGAGTGTATTTCCTCTTCGTGGGATCTTATGCCGTTGGATGGGTGAGACGTTTAGGTGATCTCAAACTAAGTAGGCTTTGATAGTGTGCTCTTGGAATCTACATCTGTTTCTTATTTGAACCTATTCCAATTTGTCTTATCTTTTATTGTGTGCTTTAATTGTAATTCTAGAACTTTTCACTATACTTTCACTCATTTTCTATCTTTTTACTGGCGCTTATATGACCTTAATGTGTTGCAAGCGCCGTAAAACCCTTAAAAACAAAAACAAAACAAACAAATCCTTCCGCAGCTATTCAAAATGCAGTTCCTTGTGCCAAAAGATGACTTGACTCCTTGTCTCGAACGACTTAGAAATAATATGCCTACAGTCTGTACTATCAATAAAGATAGGTTCCTTTCGTATTATAATTTTTGTATCCAAAGTTATGCCTGTGTCTTCTATCCCCCAATATCTGTTTTCCAACATGCTTTCTGTCTTTGTCTTGGAATGAGATAACTGGTTTTGTCCTGGCCCTGGCTGGGAGGGAAACAGTCAACTGTATAGCTAGTTTTGGGAGATGATATTTTTTCCCTTGTAAATCATCTCTCTGTTATGTACTGTATTATTTTTTCCTGTCACATATGTATGGTTTGTAAACAAAAAAGTGTGTTCCTCTTGGCGTGGACCTGTACTTATGTCTTATGTCTGGATGAGATATTTAGTGATCTCAAACTAAGTACACTGATAGTGTGCTCTTGGAATCTACATCTGTTCCCTATTTGAACCAATTCCCCTTTCTCTGCCTTGTTCTTGGATGCTTTAATTGTAATTCTAGAACCTTTCACTATCCCATTTTCTTCCTTTTTACTGGCGCTGATATGACCTAAATGTGTTGCAAGCGTCGTAAAACCCTTAAAAACAAAAAAAAAAACAAACAAAAAAACAATCTTTCCACTGTAGCAATTTTTGCTTTTGTTCTAAAGAAGAAACGAAATTGACGTCACTCAGCCTTTTTTAAAAATTGTTTTCAGCCAGTTATTTTTATGAGTAGTTCTCACTAAATTGTATTAATTGGACTACAAACGTTTAAAGTTACACATAGTTTTGTGTGTTGGCACGTTACATCAAGCTGTGGGCTTTTTCTTACTAGTACTATTCTAGGATGCTTGAAGTTGA
Organism: Berghia stephanieae; assembly: GCF_034508935.2. Classification (NCBI taxonomy): domain Eukaryota; kingdom Metazoa; phylum Mollusca; class Gastropoda; order Nudibranchia; family Aeolidiidae; genus Berghia; species Berghia stephanieae. The sequence goes on along the minus strand of NC_088364.1, from coordinate 36,517,629 downwards.
CGTCACACCGTTCCTTTGTAGACCACCAGAGAGATTTTAAAATTTTTAAATGTTAGATTATAAACTTCTTCTTCTTCTTCTTTTTCTTCTTCTTCTTCTTCTTCTTCTTCTTCTTCTTCTTCTTCTTCTTCTTCTTCTTCTTCTTCTTCTTCTTCTTCTTCTTCTTCTTCTTCTTCGCGTTCGCCGGATTATAAATATTTAAGATTAAACATAGAGTTTTGTGTCTTGGTTCCGATTCTTTTGGTTCACAGAAGTAGTCACCATTTTAGTTCTTATATCATCAGCACAAAAGTTTGAATCTGGATAACATAGACCTCCAATGTTTCATTTGGGTATTCTAGGAATTCTGTGACTTAAGTATTGTACGATTTGTAACAAAATACATAGATTTTGTTCTGGATTCTTTCTTTTACTGGGCTCAAATGCAACTCCTACAGAATAGGCACAAAGTGAACCACTTTATTTTGACGGTTCACTTAGCAGCTATTATGTATGACCTGATTGTTATACTTTTCTTTTGTCTAATTTTGATCCCTTCAACATTTAGGTTACAATTTACAACCGTTTAAAAAAAAATGTTTCCTTGAATCTGAGGTATTGAAGTTTATGATAAAGTCTAATTAGGGAGCGTTCACATATTACGTCATCAGCTAGGGGGGGGGGGGGGGGGGGGGGGGGTCTACCAAATGTTGACATGTGTTGACATGGGAGAGGGGGGGGGGGTCAGACCCAAGATGATGTCATCAAAGCATAGGCAAATTAGGCCTATTTTATTAAATGCAAGAGCTTCAAAAATGGATTTCCAAATAAATTAGCAAAAAGGTGAAAAATTAATTAAATGATGGAATCATCAAAACCGATTGAACTGCTCAAACTGCATAAACAGACATAAACTAATACTATCAGTTTATGCTGGATGTTCCCTAAAAGAGGATGGAACCATTGGTTACAGTGGTCCGACGTATGTAGCAATCCGCAGTGGCAAGCACGACAGCAGTAGTGCTCTCTCCCATGCTGAAGATTTCGATGCAGTCTTGAATTTAGAAGAATTTCGACGTCATCAGCAAAGTTAATGGACAAATCAAACCCCTAGTATTTGTTTCAGTGGATGGTGGTCCAGATGAGGCTCCAAAAAACGGACAGATACTCGCTGCTTGGGAGAGACATTTCAAGGCGCTGGATATAGATGCTGTATTTGTCTTTACACACGCTCCAGGTTTCAGTGCTTATAATGAGGTGGAAAGAAGAATGGCACCGCTTTCAAAGGATACAGCATCTGTCATCTTACCATTTGATATTCATGGACGTCATCTTGATGGAAGCAACAAGACTGTTGATGTTGATCTGGAAAAAAGGAACTTTGAAGCTGCTGGAAAAATATTAGCCAATATTTGGTCCGAGTCGATAATAGATGGATACCCAGTAGTTGGAAAATTCATCCCTCCACCTGAAAATCCAAGACCCAAACTTCAATTTCAAGAAACAGATGATTGGAAGATAAAACACATTCGTCAATCCCAATATCTGCTGCAAATAGTGAAATGCAGTGACAACTCATGCTGCAAACCTTGGCGTACTAACTATTCATCTTTTTTTCCAGAGCGTTTTCTGCCACCACCTGTACCACTTGCTTCATGTGATGATGGTTTGGAGATAGGCAATAATGGAAGATTTGGAAGCCTATTTCAAAGTTTGTTCCTTTCAAAACAGCTAAAGATAAATTGCTATGATGATTACCCCCTTTGATCTCTCAAGAAACAAGATGGGAAAAGGGTATCACTTCTCAAAAGGCGAACTTGCCCTAAATGTTCATTGTATCACTCCTCGATCACAGCAATGAGAGACCATTCACGAAAATGCGGCATACAAGAAGAACAGCAAATGGGAGAAAGTGATGACGATGAAGATGAAATTGATGATACTATTTATAGTACATTGCCAGAGGTCCAAGGCAGAAACATTTTTGAATCAATTAATTTTATGTTTGGAAATTGAAACAGAAATTCATTCCACTAAAAGACTAATATGCTATAAAATAATTTGCCTCCTATACTATTTTAAATTACACTTTCTGAAATTTTTTTAATAGCACCTGCACCAAGTAGCCTAATTTAAATAATGTTTGTTAGATTTTATCTTTGCAAATTTAAATTTTATGTCCCCATTGTATCGTAAAACATAAATTATCAACAGCTTCTGAAATTAATAAAATGTCTGAATGTGTTTTATCAAACGTTGATAATCAATGTTTATGGTTTGAAAAATGAATAATAAATATTGTGAAATTAAAGTTATCTTTTAGTTTTTATTAAATTAGATGACGTCATCATCTGTTGGGGGAGGGGGGGGGGGTGTCAGGTCAATGATGACAAGTGATGACTTGGGGGAGGGGGGGGGTCTAAAAAGGGCAAATTTTTGATGACGTAATATGTGAACGCTCCCTTATGAATTTGTCGACTCTAACACTTCCCCAAATATCGTAAGGATTGTATAAGAAAATATAAGAGAACCTTAGAACAGGACACGGAGTACAGCAAACAATTTTTTAAAATGGCCATCACTATGTACACACACAAACACACACACACACACACACACACACACACACACATATATATATATATATATATATATATATATATATATATATATATACATATACATACAGTAGTGATCAAAGTAAGTTACATTTTTGTTTTCTGTCACCCTCTTTAAATACAACATAAATCCACAAGTGTCATATTATATCAACTGAAAGAAGAATGCAAGAGGATTAATAAAATCACAGATTTATTGACAGGTGAGACGCCATTGCTGTAAAGTAAATAACGACTTTTAATAACTGAAAATCGCATCTTGGCAGAAATGGTTTTAGTAATCAATATTTTATTTAGCCCCTTCAGTATCAAGCAAGGGCCTTCCTTGACGCTTTCTCGACATTGTAAAGCTACACAGTTTTGGTGATTATCTTGGTTCAAATTTCAGGTACAAAAGTAAAAAAAAAGTTTACCGTTGTCTCTTCTTGATTGGGCGGTTTTTAAGAGTTTAAATCTGAGACCGCATTTATTCCACGGGCTTCGAATGTAGTGTCGGTGCAGGTTGGTCACATTAAGGGTTTATTATTGTTGTCCCTCAATAAGTGCAATATGGTGTAGGCTCTATGGGGTGGGAATTGTCGAGGACCAAGATTTCAAATGTTATTGCCACGGTGGTTTGCAAACAGAATGGCGTGTGGTTGCAGTACTTATTGAGCGTTCAACTGTCTGTGACAATTTTTCTAGTCCATTGTATGTGGCTGTGAGCCCATTAATTTTTCACGATTCATGCGGTGCTGTTCGGTCAACATCAGCCAACAGCCGGAAGACGTCTTGCACGCAGACTTGCCTCTAGAAGTTAAATAACGTCGCATGCTGTGTCTTTAACATTGCCTACCCCTAAGCATTGCTGCCGTTTGTTTAAAGACCACAGTATTATATGTATGTGCTATTTGGTTAACATTGCATGTACTGTGTTTTCGAAAACAACGGCAGATTGGCAATAGTTGTTTTGAATGGGCCTTTTTCATGCATGTGAAGAATATCTCGCATAACCATCCTTGCCTTGGAAGATCTTTAACTGACCCACTCAAAAAAACGCTTGCAGTGAAAGCGACAGGCTGACATATGAGATATGTTAAAAATATTATCCACCCTGTTTATTTGCACCGTATACAGCTTCCAATTGTCCAAGCAACCTTGTCCGTTCTTCACAATTCAGTTTTGGCAATCTTGTGCTAATGTTAAAAAAAAAAAAAAGTAACATTCCCTTACTTTTTTGTTAATGAGCTTTATATAGCGCAATATCCACTAAATGTGCTCAAGGCGCTTTACAAGGGGCCTCTGGTCAACAGCAACATTTAATTGTAGGACGGGACATGCCGCCTGTTAGGCGATATTACAATTTTTCGAACAAAGACAACGCTGTTAACGGCCAGGTTCTCATTTTACACCTGAGTACGGTGAGAGAATATGGGTAAAGAGCCTTTTCAAGGACTCAACTATGCGCCGAGCGCGAGGCTCGAACCCAGGACATTCCGATCCGAAAGCGAGTGTCATACCACTAGACCACATAGGGGAAATTTGTTTCTAGGGTCTATTCCAAAAGAAGACTGGAATAACTCAAGTGTCAACTGCAGTGCAGCGCCGCATATTGAGCTAGGGTGAGGTGACTTGCTTAGCTCAGCGGTACGGTCTTTGCTTCGTACCCGAAAAGTACCGAGTTCGAGTACGCGATGGGCTTTGTGACCTTGGAGCAAGTCACCTCACCCTAGCTCAGTCTGCGGCGCTGCACTGCGGTTGACGCCTGGGTTATTCCAGTCTTGAACTCATTAGAATTTCCTGAACCTAATTGCGTCCTTTAGGACATTACATTAGACTCGTCTAATTATGCATATGGAGCTGTCATGAATGAGTTTAGCTCTACTGATTTGTGGAGAGAGGAGAGGACGAAGAGGATATCTCTTCATATCAATGCCCTAGAGCTTAAAGATGCTTCTATTTGGATCAGTGTAAAACGTATTTGATGGTCATTTTAGAATTTTGTCAGACAATTCTACAGCTCTAACTTATATTAACAATATGAGAGACACTCCTTCTGTTATGTTATATTGCAAGGGATCTCCTGTTATCGTGCAATAGTTATAAGAGGAATAATTGGCTTCGATCATGCCATATTCCCAGTGTAGATAATGATGCAGATTATCTAAGCAGTAATATATTGATATTAGATCAGCATGGATTCTTGACTCCCACAGTCTTTGAAGATATCTGCTCAGATTTGGTTAACCATCAAAAGACCTCTTTGCGAGTAGATACTACTGTCAAATTACTACCATGGGGCAGCATATCTCAGTGCTTCTGTCTTTGCTTCGTACCCGAAGTGTACCAAGTTCGATCACCCGCCACTGTGCTGTGAGGCCTTGAGCAAGAAATTTGGCCCTAGCTCAATTTGCGGCGCTGCACTGCGGCTGACGCCTGGGTTATCCCCGTCTTACCTTGTAATAGATCCTAGAGACAAATTTCCCCTACGGGAGGAATAAAAAGAAATTTTATTTATTACTTCCAGAACCTGAGTCATGTGCTGTCAATGCATTTTTCATGAAATGATGAAATGGGAAATGTTTTGTTACCTTTTCCCTCCTTTTATCCTTATTATAAGGGTTATATAAAAGGTTGTAGAGAATAGATCACCTAAGTTGTTTAAAATGGTGCTACTTTAGAAAACTTAAGTCTAGTTTCCCAAGCATGCTCATAGAGCCTCACTTCGCTTACTTACCACGTGAGTTCTTTTGAGAATCGTGTCAGACTCCAAAATAAAACATCCTCTTCACATAGATTAGGTATTGTTAATTATCATGGCCAATATACCATTGTTCATAGTAGTTTGAGGGACAATACCAGGAAGTAATCTATGGTTTACATTAAATATGTGATGATTTCTGTGTCCAGAATAATTTGAATACTTTCAGATTATTATGTAATATGTTACTTGAGTGCCTTCAATACTGTAAGATTTGCTATTTGTATCAGTATCCTTCATGATCCACTTATTGGTTTTTATATTATTTTAAGACTAAACCTTAATATAATTATGTTTGGGATGTAACTATTAATAGCTAATAATAAGCTATTCCCACATGAAAATTTTAAGTTACAACTTACTTATAAATGCCTGGGTGGGGTTCCTGACCTCCCATAGTGACCTACCCTTATATCTGTTTTCCAATATGCTTTCTGTCTTTGTCTTGGAATTAGATTACTTGGTTTTGTCCTGGCCCTGGCCGGAGTCCTGGCTGGTAGGGAAACAGTCAAATGCATAGTTATTGTTTTGGGAGATTTTTTTTTTCCTTGTAAAGCATCTCTCTATTTATGTATTACTCTATTTGTTGTATTGAATGTATAATGTAAGCATTTGAGTGTATTCCTCTTTGTTGGATTCTGTGCTTGTGTCCGGATGAGACTTATAGGTGATCTCAAACTAAGTACATTGATGGTATGCTCTTGGAATCTACATCTGATCCCTATTTGTTCCCGCTCAGTTCCCCTTTGTCTTACTTTCTCTTGGGTGCTTTAGTTGTCATTCTAGAACTTTTTACTATCCCATTTTCTTCCTTTTTACTGGCGCTGATATAACCTAAATGTGTTGCAAGCGCCGTAAAACAAACAAAAAAAAGCCTTAAAAACAAAAAAAAATCCTATAGAAACTTATAAATGTGTGACATTATGTGCTCTTGTTTGTAGTTATGGTTGCCAGACCCTACATGACTAAACCTTGATTATTGTGGTGCCCATATAATAATGTCACTTTCTTTGTCAATCCATGCCTGAACCAACCTATACCTAATTATCTTAGGATAATCTGTGAAGTTGTGTCCCAATATCACTCTGACAATAGTGTTGTCGTGATATATTTATTAGATTACATATCCAAGACGAAATCATTAAGATATTCCAGTAACCTTTTCATTAGTGTGATGTCTTCTCATCACTCGGTGAGCCCTCAAACTATCAGTAAATGGATTGAACCCATGCTGTTTGAATCAGGTATAGATACTAGCTTTTCAAGGCTCACATTTCCAGGGCTGCCTCAACATCAGCTGCAGTTTTCAACACTGATACCAATGTTTTACTCAGCACTGTGGGATTGGCAAATGATAGAACCTTCGCTGCTCAATATGACTAAACTGTCATGCATGATAAAGCCATGTTGTGCACATCATTCTTAATGCTTGCCAATGATTACAATGATTGTATAAATCAATAGGCTCACTTACTTGAATTTCATAATTGTCTTTGAATATGTTTGACTGTGCTTGAATTACATCTTGTGCTTCTTGATTTTTCTTCTTTTAATTAGCTTACTGAACACTTAATATTATACTGGTTTTCGAGAAATGTGTGTGTGTGTTCCAAGACTCAGAATTACATTTACATGAAATATATATCTATACTTCATTGTCGCCATTAAATTTTTAAAAATCTTCAATGGCTTCGAAGTCTCATGGAAAGCCAACCACAGTGTTGAGGGTTTATGGAATTTACCAACTTAAATAATCTCTTATTCTGTTTGCTTCGAAGAGTGACGTCGCTTGTTCGTGTTTCCTTTCCGTGCGTAAAGTCATCCGAAATGTTGGGGTTTATGGAATTATAACCAAATATCATCCCCACCTTACAGGTGAGTCTTCATTTGATTTAGTAAATTACTACTATCACAAACCACTACTACTACTACTACTACTACTACTACTACTACTACTACTACTACTACTATTACTACTACAACTAATACTACTACTACTACTACTACTACTACTACTACTACTACTACTACTACTATACTACTACTACTACTACTACTACTACTACTACTACTACTACTACTACTACTACTACTACTATACTACTACTACTTAAATACTACCACTTCTACTACTACTACTACTACTACTACTACTACTACTACTACTATACTACTACTACTACTACTACTACTACTACTACTACTACTACTACTACTACTACTACTACTACTACTAACTACTACTACTACTACTATATACTACTACTACTATACTACTCACTACTACTACTAACTACTACTACTACTACTACTTACTACTACTACTACTACTACTACTACTACTACTACTACTACTACTACTATACTACTACTACTACTACTACTACTACTACTACTACTACTACTACTACATACTACTACTACTACTACATACTACTACTACTACTACTACTACTACTACTACTACTACTACTACTACTACTACTACTACTACTACTACTACTACTACTACTACTACTACTACTACTACTACTATACTACTACTTCTACTACTACTACTACTACTACTTCTACTACTACTACTACTACTACTACTACTACTACTACTACTACTACTACTCCTACAACAACAAGAACACAACAAGTTTCACAAGGTCCTGGTGATGGCCAAAAAAGCCTGAAAATCGATGTTGACAGACTCAAAATTGTGGCAATTCTTAATCCTTTGCTCCCTTGTTGTTTTTAACCTGTTGATCACTCAATATATTATTATTACAATTCTCTCACTATGATTGCCTTTCCTTTCTTTGATCAATACTGGAGTCCGTGGTCAACCTTTTTCTCGAATTATGCGTTGCCGGTTGTCTTCATTCACGCAATTTACATACCATTATGATGATGATGATGATGATGATGATGATGATGATGATGGTGATGATGATGATGATGATGATGATGATGATGATGATGATGATGATGATGATGATGATGTTAAAAAGGGTCACGAGAAAGAAATAAGTTGATAGTAGAAAGAGCAAACATAACACATACCTAAAAACTTTAATAAAATCATATAAATACAAAAATTCTTTCCATGTGAAAGCAAAAATTAAAACAAGAGCATTTTTGAAGTATTTGTAACAGTAACAGATTCCTACTCTTTTACTTTTTTTTTTATGGCAGATCATCTGGCATGGGACGTGACATAAAGTAAATTGCCTCTCGTGTACTTTTTAAATAAACAATTTGCTTTTATCTGAAAATGTTTTATAACCCTTCCTCTGACATAAACCACTAATACTTCATTTAGTTATTCAGTAATTTCACCATTTCACATTTCCTATCAGAACTCAAGAATTTTATGTTGTTTCTATCTTCATGGAAAACGATTGCAATATAATACAGAATAGGCATTGAATGAGCTATTCGGTTTTGTCGGGTAACTTATAATATAATATTATAGTTGTGTTACTCTGTATGACATCGTAATCATTTCTTGTTTTTAGTTTTCCAACATAACATTCGAAGCTTTGTAACCTCTTCCTTAAATCTGGAGCTCATGTTGTAGTAAATGATGAAATTTAAACTCGAATTTATCAACTCAAATACTTGCCAAAACGCACCTAGTATTTTTTCAACCTCAGAATCATCTTTTAAATAATAGAAAAGCGTATGTGCAGGGCTCGGTAAATAGCAAACGACGAACATTGCGGAAATAGTCATCACCATGTATATCAATTTCAGCTCTCTCCCTTTTATCTCCTTTACTTTCTTTGGATCCTTAGTGGAGGCCGAATTCGACCTTTTTGTCGTTGCTGATTGTCTGAACTTCTTTGAAACATATACTTTACACATAATGATGATGTTGAAAAGTACTACGAGAAAGACGTTTAATGGTCGGAATATCGCGGCATTTATAATGCCAATGTACATATCTAGAAAAACAAACATCATAGAGAGTTCAAAATCCCCCCATTTCAATAAGTAAAATTGAAACAAACTTGGTATATTGGTAATAAAAATCAGAATGAATAATACAAGTGCGATTACACACGAACGTACAGGAGTAAATACTGTTTTTACGTGGAAAGGGAAAACCACGCTAAACATCCTTTCAAAAGACAGAAAGGAAACAATCCAGCTAGCGAATTGGCCCATCAATGTAGTTGTTGGTTTGATGACAGAGGGGATTATGCCAAAAAGATGAATTTCAGAATCATTAAACTTGGTTCCCCTAACAAAGTGAAAGACCATTGAATGAAATATGAACACGCAGGAGATGGATGCAAATACACAGTAGATGAAGTCTGAAACTGCAAGGAATGTAAGAATTGGTGTGCAGCTATCCGCCATAATTGTTTGGCGATAGAAGACGACGATGTTGATTGCGTTTGAGACAATGCCAAAACCCGATATTATGAAAGAGATGGATGCTTGAATCCCATAGAGAAGAAAGTAATTCGTCGATTGAGTAAATGGAAAAAAAACTATTTCATAATTTTTACGAGTATAATTTAAACTTGTAGTGGTAGCCATTGTGGAATTGGACAAAATCCTATCCACAACATCCGTGTAAACTGCAACAAACAAAAGTAAAACAGTGGGTCACATTTTATACTCGTTAATATAAGAAATACGAGTCGTGGGAGCTGCGAGAATCCTGGGATTGTAAAAATATTAATGAATTGGTGAAACTCGAAAGGCTTTGGATAGAAATAGTACAAACGTTTAGCGTTTCAGCTATGTGGTCTAATGGTGTGACACTCGCCTACGGACCGAAGATCCAGTGTTCGTGTCCCGATCTGAGCGGCGCATAGTTGAGTCCTCCTAAAAGAAAAGCTCTTTATGTACATTATATCACCGTACTCAGGTGTAAAATGAGCACATGGCCATTAACAACATTGTTTCTGTCGGAAAACAAAGAACAAGCCTAGGAGACGACATGTCACGTCTCGTCTTTCATGTTAAGTATTACCGTTGACTTGGGATCCTTTGTAAAACGATTTCAGCACATTTAGTGGATTTTTTAAAATACCAACCCTTCGTCGGCAAATAATATACTGAGGAACGTTGAAAACAAAAACACAAAATTTAGTGACTAGAGAGGTGGGCCTTTGGCCGACCAACCTCCGCTGCACGTCCAACTCGCCTTGAGCATGCATTCACGTAAAATATAAAGATTTTTTTTAAAAACCTACCTCTGTTTCAAAAACTAGCATCTTTCACCTTTCTAAGAAACATTTTGATTTTTCAGAACTTTAGTTCGTTAAAAAATACCGGCCAATCTGACCCGTTGAGTCGAATGAAAACGAAATTTTGTTGTTTACACGGTTCAAAGGAAATGTCGTAAATAAGCTTTCATGGACTTCCTGTGTTGTTTTTACAGTGTCACGTGACCTTTTTGAGAAATTTGTCGTCTGCTACAAATAATTAGACCGGTAGGGGGTAGATATTTTCGTTGGCGAAGAGAAAAAGTGAGTATTATATCTTGGACTTGTAGAGAGGCCTAGGGTCCACCAGCAGTCAAGTTGATTGAATAAAAGAAAAAAAGGCCTTTTTTATCCGCCGCCACCACCACCGTGAGAGTGGAGGGGGGGGGGGGTGCATGCCGACGAGAGGGAGACGTGTCGATTGGTGACCTTGGTGACGTAGACATCTCAAGGATGCTGGCAGTTGCAGTTGCAGGTGTTCTTAACCCCTTAACAGCGAAGCTAATTTTTTGCTTTTAGATAGTAGCTTGCTTTTATCTTTATTATTGTTAACGGGGAATACAGCGTTTCCACCAAGAGAGTAGTCAGACTATCGCAACTCGGACTTCAATTGTCTATAATAGTTTTGCCGTTACTTGTCTTTTGATGATAGAAGATTTGGTGTTAGGTCAAAGATCGAATTTCGCCGCTAAAAGGTTGCATTGCTACTGGGTTTGCTCTTCCCCCTACCCACCTTTTTTTTTCTTCTTTTTTTTTCACCTTAGTATTGTTGATTGCTGCTATTTCCTTTTTTATGATTAGCAAGTGCCGTAGGAGTCTCACTGGATGCAGGAGTACTGCAATTAACCCTTTGCCAGTGACACTGATTTTTTTGTTTTTCAAATAATAGTCTTCATTTATATTATTTTTTAACGCAGAAAAAACAAACGTTTCCACCATAAGAGCAGTAAGAATATTGATAAAAAGCGCTTTGAGCACGTTGGGTGGATATTGCTCTATATAAAAGCTCAAGTTTTTAAATTGTAATTTGTTTTTTGTCTTTTGATGAAAACGGTAAGATTTTATTTTTGGTCCAAGTAAGATTGATATTCGCCTTTAAAAGGTTAAGTTGTTTTGTTTTTTCAGTTTTTGTTTTGTTTTGTTTTTCAAATGCGGATACGCTGCTTCTTCCTTTTTTTCCTCAACTGGCAAGCTATCGCCGTACTTACCCGCATGGTTTGCACACACAAAAGGATACATCTAAGTCACAAAACCTTACATCCAGGTCACAAAATCAGACAACTAGGCCACACATCAAGACATCTCTGTTTCGTTTGTTCCAAGATAGCAAAACAAACCAGACGTCTTGGAGTTCGAAAAAGCTTTCCATAAAATATTTGGTATTTGCAAGACCCCCAGAAACCAATTCCCTATACAGCTCTTGTGCACGGTTACTTATGACCTTGATTTCTTTCGTACCCACCCCCCAAAATCCCACTTATTGTGTGGTATAGGCAGAACATAGTAAATAGCTGGACTGCCACATGCGTGACTAAATTGGCCAAAGAGAGAATCTATACTTTGGCATTAGACACCCATTACCTGATGTCTTGGTTTTTAATCCTAGCCTAGTGAGAGAGAGAAAACAAAACAATCATACATGTATCTGCAAACAACAGAACGTTTTCATTTTACATTGAGATGGGAAGGGGAAGGGATAACATTATGACAAGAGAGAGAGAGAGAGAGAGAGAGAGAGAGAGAGAGAGAGGGTGAGAGAGAGAGAGAGAGAGAGAGAGAGATGGGCGGGGGGATGGGGGGATAGTAAGGGGGAATGGGTAAAGATGAAAGAAACAATGGGTTGCCTGATGACGTAGATCAAAGGATTGTTACAGCGGTGTTCACGGAGCGTACTTCGTGAAATTTTAACCTTTTACAGTGACACTGATTTTTTTCTCCAGATTGCTTATGCAGAATAAATCGTTTCCACCAAGAGAGCAGTAGTAAGAGTATATTTCGACTCGGGCTTCAATTAAACTATAAATCGCAAAGCTTGTCTTTTAATGATACCATTAAGACTAAGATCTGGAGTTTGGGGAGTGTAAGATGGAATCTCGCCATTAATGGTTAAAATTGTTTTGATTTAAAAAAAACAACTCACACACACACACACACACACACACACACACACACACACACACACACACACACGAGCGCGCGCGGTCACGACAGCGAGGACCATCACTGACAGAATGTTGCAACGGTAAACCGGTTTACGTGTACATAGATCCTGAGGCTAGATGCCCCGTTACCGTGTACGTAGGCACTCCCAAAAAAAAAGGAAGAAAGAAAGAGACACACACACACATACTCACACACACACACACACACACACCACACACACAGTCTCGCATCCTCTACGAACTAATTTTGCGCACCAATTTTTACTGCACTTATGCACCAAATTGCATACCTATCTAGGGACACTTTTTTCCGTATCTTTTTCTCAATAAACTTTTTAAAAAACCTGTGTTTTGCGCGGCTATTGCGCGGCAGGCGGCTGGCACTAGGGGCACCAACCTATGGGTCAGACGAGAAAAACACACGATTTAGCATGAAAATATTTAGGATATAATTTCAAACACAACTTTTGAAATTCATCAAGGATTGTCTAGTATCGAATGTTTTTTGATAGAAAACAAATGTATCTTCAAATCTAAACTGCTTTTGACGGTAAGCGGTAAGTTTTTATTTATTTTTCTGTCCAAACGAATTATTTGTCCTGGTTATAGAAGCTAAGTATTGGTAACACCGGCTCAGCTCTCTATATTGTAGCGTGTGTTATCGTTGGTGGATGGAATTTGAATGAAAAGAAAACGTGTTAGTGGATGAATGGAGAGTCCCTAGAGTGTGATAGGAATGTTGAATAAAAATTAAAATGCGATAAATGAAATAGTTGAAATTCCCTTCATTCATCCCACAGGGGAAATTTGTCTTTAGGGTCTATTTCGAGGGAAGAACGGAATACCGCATGCGCAGGCGTCAGTCGAAGAGCAGCGCCCCAAGAGCAAGAGCGAATTAATAAGGGAAATAAATATTGATGATTTGGTGGCCTTTAAAAGAGCGGATTTTGAAATTTATTACGGTTCACTTTATTTGACTAAGTCTGTTTTTTGTGGTCTGTCTCCGAAGGCAAAAAAATATTTTTATGGACCCTTTCTTCAGCACTGACAAGGACGTCAAATAAGTGAAGTTGCTGTACAAAATAGTATAGGGTCTTGATAGCTAATATAGTGGAATGGCGGGAAACGGTGCACTCTCTGCAATCTGAAACCACATCGGCATCAATGGCGTCTTCTAAAATTTAACTATTGTCGAGTGGTATCGAGACTAAGTACCAGTAATAGTGGCATTGACCTTGCCGATAATATCGACACCGAGAAGCTGAACATTGGCATTGCATATAAGAGAAATTGAGAAAGTGATTTTTTGGGGGGAGAGGGTGGGGATAAGAAGTCTGCCTCATTTACCAACACTTAGACCGGGATTGGCCAGGGCAGCTTAGATAGATTGACAGTCTTGCACATAGTGGGTGATGTGGGGAGCGTTTCGCATCAGCCTTTTTGTTGAAAGCCATGTAATATTGATATTGGGAATTCCATTACTGGTATCAGTATCGAGAAAAGCTGACACGGCACAGGACTAGACTTGACTGCTAACATCGCAGTTATGATCAATGGCGATTCACTGTATGTCATTGAACAATAAATTTGTTGCATTTTCTTTGGCTGTTATTTTACATCACAGCGTGATATCTCTGCATTTTCTTTGGCTGGTATGTTTTATTTCACTGCAGGATATATTGACCGTATTTAAATTGTATTAATACATTTTTTAAAAGACAAATTATTGTCGGTATCAATGGTCCGCAAGGTCAATATAACCATCTTGTGGTAAAATTTATGTCATTTTAGGTGATTTTTATTGACTTATGTTATTGTTATATTGCGAAAAAAAAACTGGACTTTGATGTCATGTTGATATAAGCGTGATGTCGATATAACCGTTGTCGATTGATCCGTTCTGCACTGTAGTAGCAGTAGAAGTGGTGGTTGTAGTAGTAGTAGTAGTAGTAGTAGTAGTAGTAGTAGCAGTAGTAGTAGTAGTAGTAGTAGTAGTAGTAGTAGTAGTAGTAGTAGTAGTAGCAACAGTAGTAGTAGTAGTAGTAGTAGTAGTAGTAGCAGTGGTAGTAGTAGTAGTAGTAGTAGTAGTAGTAGTAGCAGTGGTAGTAGTAGTAGTAGTAGTAGTAGTAGTTGTAGTAGTAGTAGTAGTAGTTGTAGTAGTAGCAGTAGTAGTAGTAGTAGTAGTAGTAGCAGTAGTAGTAGTAGTAGTAGTAGTAGTAGTAGTAGTAGCAGTAGTAGTAGTAGTAGTAGTAGTAGTAGTAGTAGTAGTAGCAGCAGTAGTAGTAGTAGTAGTAGTAGTAGTAGTAGTAGTAGTAGTAGTAGTAGCAGTAGTAGTAGTAGTAGTAGTAGTAGTAGTAGTAGTAGTAGTAGTAGTAATAATAATAATACACATTTATATAGCGCTCATTCTCGTGTAAAACACAAGCTCTGGGCACTTTACAATATAAATATCAATTTTAAGTGAAAAAAAAAAAAAATAAAATAACAACAATAATAATTCATAGCCAAATCAAGGATTCATATAGAGTCAAGAAAAACAAATACAGTAAAAATGTGTCTTGAGATTCTTTTTAAAAGTAGGTAAGGACTTGCACTCCCTCAGACCACGTGGTAGTTCATTCCAAATCTTGGGGCCGAAACAAGCAAACGATCTATCACCAAATTTTGTTCTTGATCTTTTTTCCGAAATTTTCGTTTGGTCATTACATGATCTTAAAGTGTAATTTTCAAATTTACACATGACCACGTGATCTGTGAGATATGCCGGTGCTATACCAGCCAAACACTTATAAACAAGACACGCTGCTTTGTAATATGTGTGCTTTTCAATGGGCAACCAGTGGAGAGAGGCCAACAAAGGGGTTGCATGATCAAATTTTTTTTGGCCAAAAACTAATCTTGCTGCACTGTTTTGCAGTAGTTGCAATTGTTTAATAGAAGCCTGAGGCAAGTTGACAAGCAGCGAGTTACAATAGTCTAGTTTCGAAAAAATGAGGGAAACAACCAATGTTTTACATGTTCCAATTGCAATATACTGACGGATCGAACTGATTTTCTTCAATTGAAAGTATAAAGATTTACAGAGAGCAGAAATGTGAGCTGACATTTTCATTTCTGAATCAAAATAGACACCCAAATTTTTCACAGTCTTTGAAACTTTGATCTTTTCACCCCCAATCAACACCTCAAGACCATCATTTACCTTCAACTGCCCTCTATTTCCCACAATCATCACTTCTGTTTTTGACTCATTTATTTTCAACTTGTTTGCATCCATCCACTCTTTCACATCCGTCACACATTCTTCCACACGTTTCACAATATTTTCGAGATTTTTAGTTTTATCAGTAGCATAAAGTTGCGTATCATCTGCATAGAGATGATAGCGCAGCCCATGACCAGTGATGACATTAGATAATGGAGAAGTATACAAAACAAAAAGAATTGGACCCAAAACAGAGCCTTGAGGAACACCAAAAGACAATGTATGTTGACGAGAAAGTTTATCTAAAATCATAACCTGTTGCTTTCTGCCATCTAAATAAGATTCAAACCACTGCAAGACAGTCCCAGACAAGCCAAAGGTTATATTAAGTCGTTTAATGAGAATACCGTGATCAATAGTATCAAACGCCGCCGAAAGGTCTAACAATGTCAGAAGAGAAACAGAACCTTTATCTAAAACATCAAGCAAATCACTCGCAACACAGCACAGAGCAGTTTCTGTGCTGTGGTAAGAACGATAAGCTGACTGAAATTTTTCCCATAGATTGTTTTCATGGAGATGTTGTGAAAGACGTCTGAGTACAACTTTTTCAAGGATTTTAGAAAGAAATGGCAGATTTGAGACGGGACGGTAGTTACTAAGGTCATTTACATTGAGATTTTGCTTTTTTATGAGAGGCTTTACAATTGCATGTTTATAGATATCTGGGACTTGTCCTGAGATAAGTGACTGATTTATAATATAAGTTATGCAAGGTATCAATTCAGGAAGACATAATTTCAAAATATTAGTTGGTAAAGGATCTAAATCACATGACTTCGAGGAAGATGAAAAAATTATTTTAGAAATCTCTTCTTCAGTTGTTTCTTTAAAACAAGAGAATCCATGTGAACCCGAAAAAGGGTGGAAATTTATATCTTCATTTTGCACGAGGTCCAAATTGTTCCGAATTTTCGATATTTTTCCCGAAAAGAAATCTGAAAATGCATCCGGCTGCTTTTCTACCGGGATATTAGTGGGTAGACACATGCCCTTTTCTTCCCCTAAAAGTTCCTTTGAAACAGAGAAAAATTCCTTAGTGTCCCTCACTGATGACAGTTTTGTGTTATAATAGTTTCTTTTTGCTCTTTTGCAGGTGGTTTTATACTTATGCTTTTTTGCTATATATATCAGCCGGTCAATCTCAAGGCCCGATTTTCTCCACGATGCCTCTGCATTCCTTTTTTCCCTTTTGGCAGTTTTTTCACTCTGGTTAAACCACGGAGACGGTAGTAGTAGTAGTAGTAGTAGTAGTAGTAGTAGTAGTAGTAGTAGTAGTAGTAGTAGTAGCAGTAGTAGTAGTAGTAGTAGTAGTAATATACATACTATTATTATATTTACATAGACCGTCTATACAAAATTACATAGATAATTTTCAATGCGCCTTAGAATAAAAAATATAGTAAGCAGTTTGGAAAAGGAAAATGTTGACACTTCATATTGACAACGACGGACATAAACAAAACAATTACAACAGTGGCTAATCAAATTACAAAAATGTTTCTGTGAAAAAGAATGGTTTTGATATGGATTATAAGTTTAAATTGTCTTCGCACCTCTAATCGAGGCCGGTGAGTGGTCCGACAACATTAAAAACCTCTTCCCCTTTCCCAGGTTTGACAGTTCTTTGCCAAGATGAGGGTCATTTTCATGATCGATATTTGAAGACGAGTTTTCTGGTCAAATTTTTAAATAGTGTTTTGTATGTTTTGTTTTGTTTTTGTTTTTTAATTTATAAATTTATTATTTTTTTGTTCGTTTTCTTTTTTTGTTTTGTTTTCGGAGCACGCAGTGTTGTTGTCAATTCTATAAACTGAACCTAAGCGTCATACCATTGCTGGTGACTGTGGTAATGTGTGGCTAAGCCGTCTACTAATGGTATGACACACGTCTTCGGATCGGAAGGTCCTGTATTCGAGCCCCGCTTTGAGAGGCGCATAGTTGAGTCCTTGTAAAACATTCTCTTTACTCACTTTATATCGCCGACTCAGGTGTAAAATGAGTCTCTGGCCGTTAACAGCGTTGTCTCTGTCGGGAAAAAAAATTGTAATAGCGCCTAACAGGCATCATGTCTCGTCCTTCATGCTATGTGTTGCTATTGGCCAGCGACCTTTTATAAAGTGCGTTGAGCACGTTTAGTGGATATTACGCTATATAAAGCTCAAGTTAACTTCAATCTTCCGCATCTAAATCATTCTGACACAATACAGTGTTGATTCAGATGGTCACAAATTCTTACCCATTGTAGGGGATGATGATGATGACGCCGAGAGCTGGAAGCGGGAAGCGCATGTAGTTTCAATTATATAACGTTTTGTTGAATCCTGGCCAAGGCAGCAGTCATTTCATTGATTAGTGGGTGGGGTTTGTCTGTCAATATCTGTCAACCAGCAGTTGATGTGAGATAACATCACTCAGAGACAAACCCATTTTAATTCTCTCCTTACCAATCCTTTTCAGCATTTTCCCAAATTGGCAGGCTTACCCAGCAGAAAAATAGATTTTTGTAATCAAACTAGCTCTCTACAAAACAACTTTATGTTTTTATTAATCAAACAAAAATCATTCTTCAAAGTTTGTGATGAACAAAATAAATCTGAATAATATAAGAAAAATGTATATTGTGTCGTAACAAATGTGACGATTTTCCTAAAGGTGGTAAGGAGAGGGTTAATAATTGATTGTCAAAGGCGCCGTGGAGTTTTTCGTCCCCCTGGCAGAGGAGACTCGAGTATGGATGGATGGATGGATGATGAGGATAATAGCTACAAAATTTATGATGATAATGACGATGAATTTGATAGTGATGATGATATCGGGATAAGTGTGATGATGCTTAGGTATGACAATGAAAATAACGATGACTATATAAATTATAAAACAACAATAGTAATGATAATAATGATGATGATGATGATGATGATGATAATAATAATAATAATAATAATAATAATAATAATAATAATAATAATAATAATAATAATAATAATAATAATAATAATAACAATAGTGATAATAATAATAATAATAATAATAATAATAATAATAATAATAAGAAGAAGAAGAAGAAGAAGAAGAAGAAGAAGAAGAAGAAGAAGAAGAAGAAGAAGAAAAATAGTAAGAATACTACTACTACTACTACTACTACTACTACTACTACTACTACTACTACTACTACTACTACTAATAATAATAATAATAATAATAATAATAATAATAATAATAATAATGGTGACGATAAGGATTATAATACAATGCGATTGTCAATGACCTAGTTAAAAGATCTCCCTGTCGGGGCCACATAAAGTCAATAAATAATATTATTAAGAGTGTGTAAAATGGTTGTGAGTTCAAAAACTCCAAATAAAAGAGCAAAAGAAATCAGTAGGACTCGGTACATCTTAAAGAGATCCTTCAATTATGATTGTTATTTTCCCTACCATGTAATTACGTGGAAACCAAAGACGACTAGATATTCTAGGATTCTTTGGTAGGAACAGATAATAAACAAAACAATTATTTTGATTTTTAAAAATATGGGCTCAGGTGTTTGAATTGAGCTTTGATTTTCTTTCAATTTAATTACTTTCTTTTTCCTTCTCTTTTTCTTTTTTTTTTTTTTTTCCTTTAAAAAAATGTTTTTGCCATCACTACTTTCGGCTCAAAACCAATATTCTCTTATGGGTGGAGGATAAAATGGAAGTGGTGAAAATCTATGTATCTGGATAAGTGCAATACCAGTTATATCGCCGGCCACGCTTAACCGCAACCCCCATACCGAATCGAGTTTATAATTGTTTGTTCGTTATAACGCATGACAGTTTAAAACTAGGTGGCCGGATGGTGACAGTAATCGTGGAAAAATTCTGGTCTCCACGAGTGTCCTTGGGTAAGGCACTTAACACACATTGCTACACTCGACTCAGATATGAATGAGTACCTGGCTGGAGTCAGTGACGAATAATGTAAAGATGTTAGTACAGAAAGGACGTCTAACAGGCGACTGATACTGTGTGAAATAGAAATTTGGTTCCATAATATGGCCTGCTGAGAGAATAATTGAAACAATTTGAAGTGCAATGATCTTGGAAATACGCTGTGTAATTGTTCATTTTAAACATCTTTATCGATGTATGTATAAAGTGAGAGTTTTCTTGGTAAATCCGTGGAAATACGATGTGTAATTGTTCATTTTAAACATCTTTATCGATGTATGTATAAAGTGAGAGTTTTCTTGGTAAATCCGTGGAAATACGCTGTGTAAATGTTCATTTTAAACATCTTTATCGATGTATGTATAAAATGAGAGTTTTCTTGGTAAATCCGTGGAAATACGCTGTGTAAATGTTCATTTTAAACATCTTTATCGATGTATGTATAAAGTGAGAGTTTTCTTGGTAAATCCGTGGAAATACGCTGTGTAAATGTTCATTTTAAACATCTTTATCGATGTATGTATAAAGTGAGAGTTTTCTTGCCAAGGTGTAATAAAGGTGTTTTGTCATTGTACAGCAGATTTATTCCACGAACGCAAATGAAATTATTGTACGATATATAATTACAGTTCAGTATAATAATTTCAATGGAAAAGATATCTATACAATAATCATAAAAAGAGAAGATAGTTGGCAAAGATAATCAATTAATTCTTTTAAAACTTATTCTTTCATCAATTTTTCATCAATATCTGACTCACTTTTCACTCTTTGCAATATCTCCATTATTATACATCCAAGAAATATATTGATTGCTATATTGATGATAATAATAATACATAGCTGTTTTTAGGAACATAATTGGTTCGAGGAGAAAAAAGACGTAAAATTTCGATAAAATATTATGCTATGGAATGAAAGCAACCAATCTAAAGTGATGATATGCCGGGTATTTTTTGGTTGATTCTGACAATATAATAACAGTAAAATCATGGTTGCTTTACCCTACCAAAATACATTTAACTGTGCGCTTTGTGGTAACATGAAGCCAGGGAAAAAATTTTTATAAGTATCAGCATGCTCACTATTTTAATATAGAACTAATCAAATATCATGATAGTGTTTTGAATCCAAGAATACAACGGCATAAAAAAAAAGCAATATGGCAACTCTAAACTCAAACCAAATTAATTCAGATAGTCAAAAGGATATTCTATTTAGAGTCTATATGTGATCATCGTCTGAAATGGGTTTAATGCCGGGTGAGCCAGTTGCATAAAAAAGGAATTCATAGTCAAAGCGACTAGAAATAGTAGAAATGTCTCATTTTAATTCTCGTTCCTTTAAGAAACTATAATTGTTCTCACTATTGACCATAGTCTCATTTTAGTTGAATAAAAACTCAATTCAAGTATTTAAATCACCCTCGACCTACAAACCAGAATATGTCACTTCTGTCCATTAAAACAAGACCATGGCTATTGGTCAGTACTAACGATGTACCTTAGCGCTTGTTCGTCAGTGCTGACAACTATTTTTCTAACGCCCATTTGTCAGTACTATTATTTAGTTTAGTGATAGCCATATTACTTCAAAATCTCTTGAATATCGGTTTAACTTTATGGCAAGCCACCAATTGAAAATAGGTCAGGGGTATGGTCAGTACCACTCCCTTTATTCTGTGGTCAGTACTGACCAATAACCCCGCCCCTGTGGAGTAGCTATTGGTCAGTACTGAGCGGTGGACAGGTAAATACTTCATCTAAATCTTTTAACTTTTAAAAAAATACTGACTTAAGAACCACAAGTGGAAATAAATCCGAAAAACACAATCAAATAAACATATCACGACTAATCACGATTGCTGATTAAAAAAAAAAACCAACAAAAACAAACTAAACTTGGGTGCAGAATCTTTATGAAAAAGATGAGTCCAGATAAGATTAATAGTAACAGACTTATCAGCATTTCTTGAACAAAAACACTATGATTTTGGACATGAAATATTTCTAGATATTGCATGGCGTTAATGTGATTCTTATTCCCGGTCATTTCAGCCTACTAACAAACAAAAATATTTACTGCATCTGGTACTTGAAAGGACATTTCAAAATGAAAAATTGAAAAAAAGAAAGAAAAGGACGTTCAAAGTGAAATCATACGGCAGATTTACTTTTTGCGTTTTTTATTTCCTTCAGTATTACCTCCTTTCATGATATCATATGCATGTATATAACGGTGTATCTTTTTTACGAAACCCGCCGGAACCCGCCGAAACCCGACGAATCCCGACAAAGTTATGGGAAGTAGGTGGCAGTGGGGAGTGAACCTGGAACTCAGGGAAGTGTACACCATTGGGGAGTGAACCTGTTCCTGGGTTTCGGCGGGTTTCGTAAAATAGAACTAGTGCTTTTTTACGAAACGCGCCGAAACCCGCCGAAACCCGACAATATCCAGCAAAGTTATGGGAAGTAGACAACTGTGGGGAGTGAACCCGAGACTAAGGCTATTGGCCGGTTTCGGCGGGTTTCGATAAAAAGAATTAGTGCTTTATTACGAAACCCGCCGAAACCCGACAATATCCGGCAAAGTTATGGGAGTTTGGCAACAGTGGGGGGTGGTCCTGGGAATCAGGGCGGTGTATACCAGTGGGGAGTGAACCTGGGACTGTGTAAAAAGGATATCAGTGGGAAATAAAACTGGGACTAAAGGGAGATGGATACCATTGAAAGTTGAAGCCGGATATGAGAGTTTGGTACCAGAGGAGAATGAACCTGACACTATAGGAGGTGGGCGCCAGTGGGGAGTGAACCTGGGACTATGTAAACAGGATATCAGTGGGAAATAAACCTGGGACTAAAGGGAGATGGATACCATTGAAAGTTGAAGCCGGACATGAGAGTTTGGTACCAGAAGAAAATGAACCTGACACTATAGGAGGTGGGCGCTGGTGGAGAGTGAACCTGGGACTCAGGGAATTGCACACCAGTGGGGAGTTAACCTGGGAATATGTATAAAGGATATCAGTAGGAAATAAATCTGGGACTAAAGGGAGATGGATACCATTGGGAGTTGATTTATTTCCCACTGATATCCTTTTTAGATTATTCCCAGGTTAACTCCCCACTGGTGTGCAATTCCCTGATTCCCAGGTTCACTCCCCACTGGCGCCCACCTCCTATAGTGTCAGGTTCATTCTCCTCTGGTACCCAACTCCCATATCCGGCTTCAACTCCCAATGGTATCCATCTTCCTTTAGTCCCAGGTTTATTTCCCACTGATATCCTTTTTACAAAGTCCCAGGTTCACTCCCTACTGGTGTACACCGCCCTGATTCCCAGGATCACCCCCCACTGTTGCCAAACTCCCATAACTTTGCCGGATATTGTCGGGTTTCGGCGGGTTTCGGCGGGTTTCGTAATAAAGCACTAATACCTTTTTTTCGAAACCCGCCGAAACCGGCCAATAGCCCTAGTCTCAGGTTCACTCCCGACTGGTGTACACTTCCCTGAGTCTCGGGTTCACTCCCCACAGTTGTCTACTTCCCATAACTTTGCTGGATATTGTCGGGTTTCTGCGGGTTTCGGCGGGTTTCGTAAAAAAGCACTAGTTCTTTTTTACGAAACCCAGTCCCAGGTTCACTCCCCAATGGTGTACACTTCCCTGAGTTCCAGGTTCACTCCCCACTGCCACCTACTTCCCATAACTTTGTCGGGATTCGTCGGGTTTTGTCGGGTTTCGGCGGGTTTCGGCGGGTTTCGTAAAAAAGACACACCCTGTATATAACGGGATACTTCTACAACGGGTAGTCCACTATCGGCGTTGTAATCGGGTACCACTATAGTCATGAATTAGGCCCAGCAAAACCCTTCGTTGTCTTTAGTTGTAGCCTAGAAAGAGGAGCTAGCGTTAGCTCTCCTCTTTCTAGGGTTGTAGGCTTACCTGAACGTAATGCATCGTCTCAATAGCCTTCAACAGTCGTGACGTCACTTAATGACGCATAGATATGAAGTGAGTAGAAAAGTGCCAGAAGACAATAGAGAATAAAAAATTTTTTCGCGGCGGTGGTGGGGTTTGAACCCGCGACCCAATTGGTACGACAACTCCGCCTGGCAGGCGAGAGCGCGGCTCCACCGTGTGAGCCATCCACGAACACAAAAATATTCGTTTCAAACCCAAAGTCATTTCTAGATCCCTCTCTCACCCACTTCTTGAGATCGCCGATTCGTTTGCCACCATCGCGAAGTAATTTTGACCAGCAGTTAAGCTTAATAGCCAATATTCTCATCACAAACATATAACATAGAAACGATTGAGACATTGAGTATGCTCCGGTGTATGGGGTGAATTTTTAATTCAGAAAAGTGAGTGGAGCAGGCACTTATGTTGGTAACAACAAGATATGAAGTGAGTAGAAAAGTGCCAGAAGACAATAGAGAATAAAAAATTTTTTCGCGGCGGTGGTGGGGTTTGAACCTTTTCTGAATTAAAAATTCACCCCATACACCGGAGCATACTCAATGTCTCAATCGTTTCTATGTTATATGTTTGTGATGAGAATATTGGCTATTAAGCTTAACTGCTGGTCAAAATTACTTCGCGATGGTGGCAAACGAATCGGCGATCTCAAGAAGTGGGTGAGAGAGGGATCTAGAAATGACTTTGGGTTTGAAACGAATATTTTTGTGTTCGTGGATGGCTCACACGGTGGAGCCGCGCTCTCGCCTGCCAGGCGGAGTTGTCGTACCAATTGGGTCGCGGGTTCAAACCCCACCACCGCCGCGAAAAAATTTTTTATTCTCTATTGTCTTCTGGCACTTTTCTACTCACTTCATATCTTGTTGTTACCAACATAAGTGCCTGCTCCACTCACTTTTCTGAATTAATGACGCATAGTAACTTAGCAACTGGTTCTAAACTATCGGAACAATGGCGGATGCCCTTATGGAATACTTCTCCAACGAGCATAAAAGTGTATCCAGAGGAGGAAAACATTATAAATCTGATCATGTTTTGACTTTTATACATTCTTATCACATGATACGTGAAAACGGTCTAGCCAGCATGGAGAATAAAAAGTACCGATTTTCTTTCTTAAGAACCAAGCTGCTCGTTGCTGGGCGACGTGACATCGGACTATTGAATCCTATTGGTAAATAGGAGGAGCCGTCGCCTTATATCTATAAAAACAAAGACAACTCGTCACCTTAATTCATTTTTTGCCACATGGTTATCGAATTTTTAACGCCCAACTGTGATTTAAATTAAATACTATCTTTTAAATATACACTCACAAGTTCGGACTAAAGGCCAGAGGTATGCATGGCCTATCTCAATTTATCAAATTAATATATAAGGTGTTGCTATTGGTTCTTGGTTGTATATTTTTACATGTTTGTACATTTGCATATATATATATATATATATATATATATATATATATATATATATATGTATGTATGTATGTATACATTGTCGCCATAGATTCTCAACTTTGTGTTTATACATTTTTATGCATGCCACTTCTGTAAACGAATTTCCATTTTTTTGGATGAATAAAGTATATTATTATTATTTATTATTGAGTGATTTGTTTACCCTACCAATTGCAATCCCCCAAAAACACCAGCCCTCTTCCCCATTTTCGGCGTGAAACATGATGTTGATAATTGATTTTGAAGCCTAAATCATAAAATTAAATTTGATTTGAATTGGTTGGCCCAAAGGAAAGAATGTATGTATTTTAAAAAACCTTCTTTAGGGTCAAGTTTTGTTTTCCTGTAGTCGGTTTTTACTTTAAATTCAATTTTGAAACTTGTTTCATTCCGACATAATACCGAATAGAGGCGGTGGTTCACATTTAATTATATGCATTGATAAATTTAACCGGAAAATGTGTGTCCAAATGACGTCACCCCCTTCATTAAACGTGAACGTGCGATTCGCAATGTGTAGAAAATGTGTTTTTGTCCGTTTTTGATTATATTCTGGACTGAATTGCAACACATATGACACAGATGGAACAGAAAAGGTATCTTGAATAAAAAGATACTTAGTTTTAATAAACAGAAGTCTCTAAATCTCAAAAACACCGGCTTTTCCTGAACAGTGTCGAACTAAGGACCACCCTTTAAGAATTTACGAAATCGTGGGTGTTGAAGCGAATTTCGTGAAAAAAATTTTCAAAGTTTTTAATCGGAAAGTAGGTGACATCGAAAGCAAATGAAAAATTTTGTTGGCGGTTAAGGTGACATCAATGTTTTTATGTCCGAAAACATAAATTTATGTGAAAAACAGATTTGAAAGCAGCCTATCAAAGAGTGCCGAACTTTCGTTCAGTGTCGAATATCGGGCACCCTACCTTATGTGATTTGTTTTCTTAATTCGGTATTGTTTTCAGTTTCTATCAATTGGAACAAATAGTGTGATGTTAAAATACTGGTTATAATCTGCTTGGAAGTGTGAAATTAGTCCTCGGGAGGACCTGATACATGACATAAATTGTGCAACTGATCTTCTGGTTTCAGAATGATGGTATCTTATTTTCAAGCCTAAATCAATACTGGTCGTCAATAAAGACGGTCCATTCACGCTCTTTTACGCCCCGTATTCAAAAGAATCTGCGCATTCATCCTGCTACTAAAATATTGTCAGTTTTTTAATAAGTGGCACGTCTTTTTCTTCTTTTTCTCAACAGTCCCTCAATGCACAGTTGAAAAAATTATATGAACTTCTGAATCAATTTGTCTTGATTAACATATATTAACATGAAAAACTTTTTTATGAATTTTAAAACAATAGGAAAGGATTTTGCATATTACAGCTATATAAAAATGGATAACTGCATGGTAAGGATCGGAACGCATAGTTGTTTTACAGTATCAAAATTATTCATTTTCCGCTTATCTGTTTTTAAGGAATTTGTTGAAATGGAATGCTCGCTTAATTGAAAACATATTTGATATTACATATTTGATATACAGATAGTATTTGAATATGAAGGAACGAATGGCAATCCTTGAATATCAGGCATCTACATTTTATAACTACCAATACACTGTGCTGATTAATACAGATAAAAGTGAACATTACGCTCTTCTAACATGACTTTGATTGCAAAATTTTGTGAAATAGAATCTGTTTATGCCAAAGAGAATTACATATGTAAACTTAATGTAGACTGGTCAAAAGTAGAAATTCATCAATTTATGATACAGTGTTTCCACAAATACATGTGTTCAAGAAAAAGAAGAAGAAGAAGAAGAAGAAGAAGAAGAAGAAGAAGAAGAAGAAGAAGAAGAAGAAGAAGAAGAAGAAGAAGAAGAAGAAGAAGAAGAAGAAGAAGAAGAAGAAGAAGAGAGAAGAAGAAGAAGAAGAAGAAGAAGAAGAAGAAGAAGAAGAAAAGAAGAAGAAGAAGAAGAAGAAGAAGAAGAAGAAGAAGAAGAGAAGAAGAAGAAGAAGAAGAAGAGAAGAAGAAGAAGAAAGAAGAAGAAGAAGAAGAAGAAGAAGAAGAAGAAGAAGAAGAAGAAGAAGAAGAAGAAGAAGAAGAAAGAAGGAAGAAGAAGAAGAAGAAGAAGAAGAAGAAGAAGAAGAAGAAGAAGAAGAAGAAGAAGAAGAAGAACAACAACAACAACAACAAGAAATGTTGGAAGTCGCACAGCCTCGTGTCAAAACTCCCTGATTAAACAGGCTGCTTTGAAAACTGTTCCTGATTTTGTTTTCTTTACACTAAGAAGTACGTATAGCTAAATACATAAAATACGTATAGCAAAATGTTATGTATGGTCCACATTCTTGTATGCCTGTGAAACATGGACCATAACGGAGGAGAAATTGATGCTTTTGAGATGTGGCTGTACCGAAGAATTCTGAGAGTACCATGGACCAGAAAGAAATCAAACATTCTGGTTTTTATTGATGCAGCCCAAGGGTCCAGAAAACGGTTGGCTAAAATGAGAAAATTGAACTATTATGGACACATTCGGAGACACAACACCACCCAAAAACCAGTGCTAGAGGGGAAAGTAGCTGGCAGAAAAGCACGGGGCAAACCAAGAAAGTCCTGGATAAGAAATGTGGAGGCAACAACTGGCAAAAAGGATAATCGACTGCTCGGTATTGGCCTTGAGCATGAAGAATGGCGTTCCATGACATTCAACCTCTGTAGGGAGACGGAACTCCAGTAAGGTAGGTAAGAAGTATAATTCTGCCATTGATAAATGGTCGGAATATATAATGCTGCGCGATTGAAGATATGAAATCATGTCAGAATTTTTTGTTGCCGAAATTGGCGCCTTGAAGTGATCATGGGCCATCGAATTGTAGCAAGCATTGCCCATTACTTACAGCTGGGTATTTCTAGGTAAGGCAGCAAACGGTTTTTTGGTCAGTCTTCAAACACCTCTACATTGAACCCAGAATGATAGTCTCTAATTTCCAGATGCAGAGAAGAAATAAAATTGCACGGCATCCTTCTAAAAATCCAATATCTTCACCACCTGCAAGAATAACAACGATCATTCTGTCCAGAACCCAGGGACCTTTTTCTACCCGAATTATCAGACGTCCATTCCTTTGTCGGCTGTATGTTTACGTTCACCCAACTTCATACATCTTTGGATGATATCCATATCAAATTTGTCTAGGATCATTTCCCTACCACGTCGTTCCTAATCGGTGATCTCTCTGTCGTGTTTCGTGACTACCTTCTCAGAATTGATTGTGAAATTCCAAGTTCCAGAGTGATCCTCTTTAATGGCTTATTAATAGATAAAAATAGACTTCTTTTCGCAGCGTTACGGGAGTGAAACTGAAAGAGGTTTCGTATCGTATCGCATCGTTTAAGAGCTTATATGTTTTAACAACCTTTAAATGCTCAGTGAAACTTTCATGCACAGATACAATTTTTCAAAGTCATATAAACAATATTCATTGTTAAGTTGACAATTTTGAGTATAATATAATCATTATTTCAACTGATTTATTAAAGCTTGAGATTTCCTATCAGTGTTCGTTAATTGTGACATGATGTAGCTAATATGCAATAAATCAAAATTTTGATGCAAACTGCATAAGTTGTGACTTTATAACAGTTAAAGCATGTTGTTTTTATTCGGAAAATAGTATGCTGTGACTCGACGTTTACATTAATGCAGGTCTATTATGGGCCTTTTTTAACATTGTTGTAATGGACAATATTTTGCGTCATTTTTTGAGATTTCAATTACAACAATGAGCCCATAATGAATGAGGTCATCAGACCTGCAAATTAATGTACGTCGCTGTGACCTCATATTCTATTGCAGGAACTATGGTGTCAGTGCGAGATTTTTGGGGAATACAATGAAAATAATTTCTTACTTTGTGGTGCATAACTTGTCTAAATATTTGCTAGTCTACAATATCTAATTCTATAACAGCAGTTTTAGAGTATCTAGACTAGATCTAGTTTGCTTTTTTAAATAGGAGTTAGAGAAGAAAACATTTTCAAAATTACATCAATATGGCCAAAATCTATATTCGGTTAAGACAATTTAATTCAGAGAGGTTAGCACAATTTTTTACAACTTTTGATAAAGGGGTTTCTGAGAAAAACCAAAAATACTCGCCATTAGTAAAAAATCAGACGATAGTTATGCCACCTTAAGATTCAATATGTAACCCAGTCATCGTTTATGCATTGTCCGGAGGACTGGTTACACACTTCCAATGAGTTTTTAACAGGAAGAGAGAAATGTGTGACGTCACTACTTCTGCTTTCCATTCTTCAGGGAGCTTAATCCATAACCGATTTGATGAAAGTCGATAGACAAAAATCCTCTAGCTCAGATGTCATTTTACGTAATGATTGGTAAAAGTAAGAGGCCAATTCCTGGCCTTGGATTAGCAGGTTTCAAATCATTCCGTGACTATGATTATTATTTATTTATCACATTTCACAGATGAAATGTCCGAGTGGATAAGACATAGCACTCACCAGAGTTTGAGATTCGATATCGTTATCAAATTTTTCCTTGAGCAAGATTCTTATCTCATATTCTTCAATTTGCAGCGCCATATTCCATAAACAAGACCTGGTTTTCTCGAGAAGGGTCCTAAAGAATATATTTTTTCTGAAGATAATTTAATGGGCATTTTTGATAAATATTTTACAATATAAGTTTGAAGTCTTTAATATTCTTTTCTTTTTTCAGTGTCACCTACTCATTTCAATATAGATGATAATAAACATTCTTCTTATTTTGTCCCATCACAGATTATTACATTCAATTGAATAACACCTGTAAAAAAACGGACAAAAACATGGTTCAGCTTCGTCAGTAAACAGTTGACTGTTGACTCAGGTGTCCAGAATGCCGCACACTGGCCAGTAAGCACAGTAATATCACGGAGATAATAGACAAAGAACAGCCTAAAGTCCATCAATTATACCACATCCCGTCTTTAATTGGAAAATAATCAGCTTTGAGACCTAAAACAACATATGTCTGCCAATACCGAGTTAAAACGTTTTTAATATCCGGTGGTAAATCAGCTGCATCTTGAGGACAAGAATAGTAAACGTCTGCTAGTCTGGACTCTTGTAAACACGTCTTATTTTCAATGGTATACGATCTGGTACAAAGACCCAGAAAGACACCAATCGACAAGAAAGTTATAACAAGTCATACCTTTAAAGGTAAACCATCTATATATATAGAAACAGAATGGCACGTCTGACAGACGAGACTGTAATAACGTTCTACCTTCAATGGTAAACCAAATGGTGAAAGAAAAACAGGTAGCTTGTCTTCAATTTCAAACATGCTGTATAGAGACATAGAATAAAGCACGTCTACCAATGTAAACATATAGAAAACGTTTTCTTCTAAGGAAACCGACTGGTATTTGAGACTTTGGCTTATATAATATATACCTACCAGCACAGGTAGTGGTATTACGCCATATCTCCAAAGTTACACCAACCACTGTAAAGACCTAAAATACAGCTCGAATATCTGTACAGTCTGTTATTACACGTCATACCTGAAATAGTAAACCAAATGATAAAGAAACCTAAAATTACACACGTCTACCAGTAAAGACAGTTATAACACGCTATATAATCAATGGTAAACCAACAGCAGCTATGGAGACCCAGCAAAACATATGTCTACCAATAGAGGCAGCTATAACCTGTCATGTTTTCAATGATAAACCGACTGCTATAGAGACTTAGATTAACACATGTCTACCTGTGGAGACAACTATAACCTGCCTGATAAAACAACAACAGCTATAGAGACATAGAATAACACACGTCTACCAGTAGAGACAGCTATAACCTGTCATATCTTCAACTTCAGTGATAAAACAACAGCTATAGAGACCTAGAATAACACATGTCTACCAATAGAGACAATTATAACCTGCCTGATAAAACAACAACAGCTATAGAGAATTAGAATAATACAGGTCTACCAGTAGAGACAATTATAACCTGACATATCTTCGATGATAAAACAACAGCTATAGAGACCTAGAATAACACACTTCTACCAGTAAAGACAGCTATAACCTGTCATATCTTCAACTTCAATGATAAAACAGCTATAGAGACCTAGAATAAAAACACTTCTCTACAGTAGAGACAGCTATATCATGCCATATCGTAAACTTCAATGATGAAACAACAGCTATAGAGACCTAGAATAACACAGGTCTACCAATAGAGACAACTATAACCTGCCATATCTTCAATGATAAAACAACAGCTATAGAGACCTAGAATAACACACTTCTACCAGTAAAGACAGCTATAACCTGTCATATCTTCAACTTCAATGATAAAACAGCTATAGAGACCTAGAATAACACAGGTCTACCAGTAGAGAGAGAGAGAGAGAGAGAGAGAGAGAGAGAGAGAGAGAGAGAGAGAGAGAGAGAGAGATATTCATAACCCGTCCTGTCTTCAATAATAAACAATCGGCTATAGAGACAGAATAGCAGACGTCCACTAGTACAGGCAGTCATAAGTCAGTATTTTCAACGATAAACCAATGGCGATGATATATATTACCTTTCCATGTGCTCGATGTCATTGGTCACATTGCAAAGTGTGCTCAAAATGACCCTCATAGTGAAAAGTGTTCACAATTTGAGAAATATCCAACGTCACAATTGGTCATTTTGCTCAGCATGACTCAAGGTATGTTTACACCTTTCATAAACAGAGCAGCGTGTTTCCAGTTATTGAGAAATGTCCAATCGTTGTACAGCAACAAATCGTGTGACCGAGGACTAGGTTGGACGAAAACATGAATATAGATCGCTCCCATTGCTTAGCTACTTAGAACAACACATGCTTGCCAGTAGAGACAGTCAATGGTAAATAGACACAGACTTCAATTACTAAACACATGAAAGGACCTTGAATAAGGCACATCTAACAAAACGGATATTTGTAACGTTTCTTGTCTTCAATTGTACACCAAATATACGTGCTCCATCCTTACGGAGAGTCATGGTATATTTCATTTTCATCACCATTATCCTCGTTCGTATCATTATTTTCACCACAACCTTCTTCGCTTTCATCAACATCATCATCATCATCATCATCATCATCATCATCATCATCATCATCATCATCATCATCATCATCATCATCATCATCATCATCATCATCATCATCATCATCATCATCATCATCATCATCATCATCATCATCATCATCACCTACACACACGTTGTCGCTCTTAACACTGCAGTATCCACAGACTTTTATCCTCCATTTCAAGAATATAATTTATTACACTATGACCATCATCATTATTTACATCATAATGATCGTCATCTTGTTCCTCACCATCTAAATCATCAACTGAATTTACTACTACCCCACCATTACTACTACTTTCATCATCACATCGTCGTCATCATCGTTGTTATTGTCAAAATCATCTCATCACCCACCACTATGATTATCATAATACTAAAAATATTTTCTACCTCCTTTATCATTACATACATGTCTATCACTATCTACAATACCACAGTATTTTTAAGATTAATGGTTTATCCAAGGGGTTGGATTTGATGACTTTTGACGTAGCACTTCAAAATGATATTAAATGTACTAGATATATCGACACACATATGTTTGTCTATATTTGCTCTCATGGGTTTACGAATAGAATATCAAAAACAGGTTAAGCAAGCATCCACTCCGGTTCCAATCTCCAGGAGCATACCTTAATAGATAATATACATATTTGGAAACTCAGAGGAAAAAGATATATTTACTTTGATATGATCATTGATAATGGACTTAGCAAAACACAACAAAATAGATAAATAAATATGAAATAAATAAAAATTCGAATCCGCTGATATGCAAGAGCTTGATCGACTAAATCACGCTAGGCTTGATTCCCGAAAAACAGCTTATAAACGGAGACCACTGTACAATAAATATAAAGTGAATATCTGTATTCACACGGTTATTTCCCTTGGTTAATATAGCTCTTATAGAGAAAAAAAAAGTCGAGTGATTCTACAAAAGCATGTTTTCTTCTTATGAGTCTTGGTAATCTGTATACTAAATTGTCACGCTTTCTAACGGAATATGCATGATTTTAGTCTAAATCCTCCCAGGTTAAAATGTTGCATTTTAAAAATTGATTCTTGTTCTAAGAATTTGAAACATCTTGCTAATAGTAATTATATTATTACAACAACAACTATAATGTGGTCTAGTGGTATGACACTCGCTTTCGGATCGGAAGGTCCCGGGTTCGAACCTCGCTCGGCACATAGTTGAGTCCTTTGAGAATGCTCTTTACTCACATTCTCTCACCGTACTCAGGTGTAAAATGAGTACCTGACCGTTAACAGCGGTGTCTCTGTCCGAAAAAATTGTAATATCACCTAACAGGCGTCAAGTCCCGTCCTTCATGTTAAATGTTGTTATTGGCCAGGGACCCCTTGTAAAGCGCTTTGAGCACGTTTAGTGAATATTGCTCTATATAAAAGCTCATTTTTAAAAAGCGCAACAACAACAACAATAACAACAACAGTTTGTGAGAACCACCTTAACTTTTACGCATTTCTCACAAATCATGTCTGTCCGCGTGATTCGCATTTATTTATATTGTGCGCTTTTTTTTCTCACCTATTATTTTTCAAATGTAACCCACAATCTCAAATAAAGTAAACTTTAAAGTTAAAATGATCCGAAATATGAATCTTTGGGTTTATGTGTTCTCTGAAATTATATTTAGTATACTCAATAGAACATACAGGATTTACCAGTGTCTCATAATTGATGGTTCGCCCGTTACTAAGCATTAATAATAATAATAATAATGCTGAAAACTTATATAGCGCTATAACTCCGAGACACCAGACTCTAAGCGCTTAAATTACAAATTACTTTGGCTGAAACATACTCATTCACACACACAAGCACACACACACACACACACACATACACACACACAACACAACACACAACACAAACCAAACCTATCTTGCTTCTCATACCATCTACTAAAATCGAAACAAATATGTTTTAAGCGAACGTTTAAAAATAGACAAAGATTCTTTTTCACGAATGCTCTGCGGTAAGGCGTTCCAAATAGAGGGTCCGAAATGAGAAAAGGATCTCATTCCAGCATTTTTCCGAATTCGAGGGACAACTAGTTTTGTGGAATCACTGGCCGAACGTAAGGGCGCGGGTTTTGAATATCTTTCAATTAGTTCTGAAAGGTAGGAAGGGGCAGTACCTTCAAGACAACGATACACTAAAACACAAGCTTTGAATTTAATTCTTTTCCCAACAGGCAGCCAATGCAGGTCATGAAGTAGAGGTCCGGCAGAGTCGCACCTACGCTTCATGAATACTAGTCTGGCAGCGCTGTTTTGGACAATCTGAAGACGTTTCAGATTGTATTGCGAAACGCCAAACAACAGAGCATTACAATAATCCAATTTCGATAGTACGAGGGACACAACCAGGTGCTTGGTCACCTCCTCAGATATGAACCGTCTAATGGAAGCAATCTTTTTAGTTGGAAAAAGAGAGATCTAACCAAATTATTAACCTGATGCTCCATCGACAGTCCAGAGTCTAAGAATGTGCCAAGGGTTTTCACTTTGTCAACAATTTGAATAGAGGCATCTCCCAACTTCAAATCTGTTTCACTTTTCCACTTCCTGTTCCCCACATACAGCACCTCCGTCTTATCATCATTCAGTTTCAGTCTGTTCTCATTCATCCATTTCTTAACACTTTGGATACAATTTTTACTATTGGCTGATACTTCTTGTAAATTTCTCGTATTGGAAACGCAGTACAATTGCGTATCATCAGCGTATTGATGGTAAGACAGACCAAAACTTCTGATGATTTTAGACAGAGGGCCAACGTACAAAACAAAAAGAACGGGTCCAAGTACTGAACCCTGGGGAACCCCACAATCAAGAAAGATTTCCTCCGATCTATATTCATCCACCGTAATAATCTGTTTACGATTAAACAAATATGACCTAAACCAATCAAGCGAAAAATTATTAACCAAAATAAATATTTTAAAAATTTAGCTTTTTTGAGCCAACATGTAGGATGCCTTTAAGGCGATATTACAAATTTTTTTCGGACAGATACAATGCTGTTAACGGCCAGGTATTCATTTTACATCTGAGTACGGTGAGAGAATGTGAGTAAAGAGACGTCCCCAAGGCCTCAACTATAGCCCGAGCGAGGCTCAAACCCAGGACTTTCCAATTCGAAAGCGAGTGTCGTACCACTAGACCACATAGCCGCACAACCAGTCAAATTTTTTTTCTGACATTTACCCCGTTTCGTCCCCTTGACTATTCATTCCCCCGTATGAAAAGGCCTGAGATACCCTTAGTACATGTCAAACACACAAATAGGTCAGGCCCAGTTAATGGTTGGACACACTGATAAAGGAATTGCATCGCAAAACATGACAATACGATGCCTTTTTTTTTCAATAATCTGTGTTAAAATTGTGAGTGATATTGAGGATCTGTGGGCTGTTTACTCCGGGTGTAAGGCAAGCAATTAAGGTGGCTATGGGTTTCGGTTCACGGTCAGCAGTTGATTTCAGGGACAAAATATAGTTTATTTTAAATTTTAGAGTAAAAAAATAGAACAACTCAAATGCTTATTCAACTAGTTTTAATAAAAATATACGATAATTGACGTAATTTTCAAAAGTGTATGCACGGTGTATTTTGATTGAAGATAAAAGTGCTCGTAAAAGGGATCATAGTTTGATTGTTTCTGCTGAGTCAGATTGTGTGCCGCCGCACTTTTTGTCCTTATTGCTGTAGGAATCGATGAAACTGCATTTCAAAGAATGTTGACTTTGTCCTGCTGGTTTTTTTTTGTAAGCTGTAGTTTGTTTTCTGAATCTAGGTGTGTAGTTTACATGAACATTATTCTATTATGTTTTTGTATATTGTTATATAAAAATCCTTTGGAATATAACCATCACCATCATCATCATCATCATCATCATCATCATCATCATCATCATCATCATCATCATCATCATCATCATCATCATCATCATCATCATCATCATCATCATCGTCATCATCGTCGTCGTCGTCGTTGTCATTATTATTATTATTATTATTATTATTATTATTATTATTATTATTATTATTATTATTATTATTATTATTATTATTATTATTATTATTATTATTATTATTATTATTATTATTATTATATTCAACTCTTATCATTGGTGTATGAGAAGGAATAAAGGTGGTGTTATCGTGTGATATGAGTCAAATTTATTATTATTATTATTATTATTATTATTATTATTATTATTATTATTATTATTATTATTATTATTATTATTATTATTATTATTATTGATATTATCAATATATTCAACTCTTATCATTGATGCATGAGAAGAAATAAAGGTGGTGTTATCGTGTGATACGGGTCAAATTTAATATATAGAGGGAAAAACCCTGCTTGGCCGATAGGTTCTGGTGTCTTTTCTAACCGTCAAAATCAGTTGCTCAAATTGTGGGCAAATTGGTGTATCTTCTCCTGCTTTCTGTCTTTCTCTTTGAATGATATTACCCGGTTTTGTCCTGGCCAGAGTCCATGCCTGGAAGGAAAACAGTCAAATGTATAGATTATAAAGGAGTTTTGAGAGACGATATTTTTTTTCATCGTACTTACTTATCCGAACCAGCGATCACCTGAGCTCTAGAACTTCGGTCTCGTGCCATGACGTAGAAGTTAGACCTCTTTTGTAGTTGTTTTTCATCGTACAACATCTTTGTGTTAAGTACTGTGGGATCCTAAGCTTGTGTCTGGATGAGACCTTTAGGTGATATCAAACTGTATCCAATACACTGATAGTGATAGTGATAGTGTATTCTTCCTGTCCGCTATTTTAACTATTTCCCTTTGTCTTACTTTCTATCGTATGCTTTTAATAATAAATCTAGAATCATTTGACTATTCTAATTACTTCCTTTTAATGGCATAAAGTATGCGCCACAAACGCCGTAGCACCCTTAAAAAACAAAAAAAACAAAAAACAAAAAATTAACAACCAAAATCTATTACAAAATCAGTTGTCTTTGTTTTAGAATGCTGGGCCCCGCCTTAAGTCTTTTGCTTAGAATGAATGGATTAATTAATGTATATACGGCCCACCGCCTCAAAGCTTTATTATGTCGGGATGCGTAGAATGTATGTTAGAAATTTATTTAATAGCCACACATATGAAAGTTTGGGTCAAATTCTATTCCTTATAATGAAGAAATATATATCTTTTATTGATAAACACTCAAAGTTTGTATTCCTTTCATTTTATTTTTAATCCACTCATGGGTGTCTAATTCATCCCGACATAATACCGTTTTGAGACGGTGGGGCATATATAAGAGGTTTGTTTTTGTGCTTTTCTTCATTCTGAATCATCTTTCCATTATAACTTATGTAATTAAGGTTTTGATATGATAGTCACGCTGTAAACATTTGACGGAATCCATTTTGATGGAGATTCCTAGGTCGTGTTAATGTCCATTGGTTTCAGACGAAGTATAAGAATAGACTATACGCCACTCTGGCGAAATAACACGAACTTTGCTGTTTCATAAAATTTGCAGAGTTCATACGCTGAGCTATATTATACACTCTGTAAATTTCTGTACCTTTATTTTTTTTAAAGTTTTGCAGGGATCTTTTTTTTTTTTGGTTTTTGGTTTTGTTTTTGTTTTTGTTTTTTGTTGTTTTTTTTGTTGATTTTTTATTGTTTGCTTGTTTGTTTGTTCGTTTGTTTGTTTTGGGTTTGTGTGTGTGTGTTTCTTTTTGTCGGAAGTGAAATAAGATGACAATGGACAGTGACTATATCCCGTGTCGTGCATTCTGTATAAAACTATCGGGATCACATACTATCAGGATGGACTGAGAATTTTTTTTTATGCAGAAAGGGTTAGGGATCACAACACTATTAATATCGTTGGAGTATGACCTTTGTTATCATGCATTCTTTTATGAGGAGTGATTTTTTCCCCTTGTAAATCACCTCTCGGTTAAATATCTGATGTCAGTATATGATTTATATTATGCATGAATTAGATCTTGTCATGCATGTGTTAGGTATTATATATTTTGTATAAGATATTTTTAGTAATAGTACAAATAAATTTTCATCCTGGTGAGGTGATGAATTTTCTCACAGACTAGATACAGAGGTATATTTCTTCTGTCATCTACTACTGTTTTCCCTTTTATCTAAGCATGTTGTCTTATTTTTCTTGGTCCTGCCTTAAATGACGCATGTGCGTTGCAAGTGCCGTAAAACCTCTAATACCAACAAAAAAACCAACAAAAAACAAACAAACAAACAAACGAATTTCAACCATTTAACTTTATGTCTAAATGTTTATCGAATTCTTTCGACTATTTTTCCATTATCATATTCCTTTCTGCTAGCTCAGAAATGTAGAAGAAGTAGGAGGAGGAGGAGGAGGAGGAGGAGGAGGAGGGAGGAGGAGGAGGAGGAGGAGGAGGAGGAGGAGGAGGTGAAGGACAAGGACAAGGGGGAGAAAAAGAAGAAACTTTGACAAAGATAGGTCAGGAAATTTGAGGAAATGTTATTGTTTATCTTTGTTTCCTTCCTATAGTAATCGAGTTCAGCTGTGGTTTCACCATCCCTGACAGAGCAAGGACCTTGGGCACGCGTTACTTTTTCATATTTCAGACAGTACCACTTCAAAGATAACATCTTGCTGGATTAGATAGTAAGACATAAATTTGTGGGCAGCAGACCCTTACTATAATTGACATTTGATGAGAAGGGAGGTTTTGTGCTTTTGTGCTTCTTAGTAGCATTTTATTTCCTTCGCCATTCAATCAAAACAACTTTTTGTTACATTGAAACGGAGAAGTCCCTATCCCCTTTTCCTCCTCCTTGCTGCTCTTTGATGTCTTGATCTGTTATTTTGATTGTACTTCCGTTTATCAAATTGAATCTCTGCTGAAATTTGTACACAATAGCGAACGTGGTCGCTGGCGTTCAGGAATGTCCATTACGGGGCAAAACAGGGATCAAGAACTCGTTACTGAAGTAGCTCTCTCTCTTACCTTTTTGTGTCGACAATTATCCATTAAATTACACTGTAATTTTACACTGTAAACATTGGCAAATGAAAAAAGTAATCTCATTTCTTTAGCTCTACATAGCTTGGAGTCGGAGTCTATTCCTTTTTTTAGAAAATATATTTTTTAAATTTGTATTTATTTATTTATTTATTTATTTATTTATTTATTTATTTATCTATTTATTTATTTATTTTGGCGCTCAAAGGACTCACAATTCTTGTTAACAGTTGGGTAAGACGCTTTATTTTTAAAAATCATTTTACGTGAGATCAACAGGTCATCATGCTTATGCTGGGTGAACAATGAGGTCAGAGAAGAACTCGACCCAGGATCGATGCTGCTGTTATGACTTGTGAGTTTAGTACCTACTCACCAATCAGGACGCCCATGAAAAATTACCCAAATGTGACCCTTCGCCTCAAAACGGTATTAAGTCGGTATGGTAAACATGTTGAAAATTG
This sequence comes from Berghia stephanieae, assembly GCF_034508935.2. Taxonomy (NCBI): domain Eukaryota; kingdom Metazoa; phylum Mollusca; class Gastropoda; order Nudibranchia; family Aeolidiidae; genus Berghia; species Berghia stephanieae. Next base: position 36,477,605 of record NC_088364.1, on the reverse strand, counting down.
GATTTATAGCCAGAAATATCAGACTTGTGTTGAGTTTGTGTGTTTTATTGAGGAGAATGGGTACCATATTTTAGGGTGCTAATGTCAACAATGTATATTTTAGACCAGTTTAACATTAAATTTGGATTTTAATCATCTTTTTCGTTCCGACATAATACCGTTTTGAGACGATGGGTCACAAATGGCTTTAAGGACATCTGTGCTATAGAGATTATGGCATTTTGACACCAAAACCCTTTGATTTTAAACCATTAAACCTGGGAGCGAAACCATTAACCCCTGGAGCGGAGCGATTGGATGAAATCATAAAGCAAATAATGTCCAAAGAGGCTACGTGTGTCGCCTTCATTCAGTGTTGACGAATCCAATAGGATTCAATAGTCGTACCGTCACTTCCTTCCTAATGACGTATGGTAACTTAGTAACACTGGCTCTAAACTATCGGAACAATGGCGGACGCCGTATGAAATATTTCTCCGGCGAGCTTAAAAGCGTATCCAGAGGGAAAAAAAAACCCATCAATTTGATCATGTTTTGACTTTTACACATTCTGATCACAAGGTATATGAAAATGGAATGAAAAGTTCTCGCCAGCATGAAGAATAAAAAGTAAAGATTTTCTTTGTTTAGAACCAAGATGGCCGCCGTTGCCGGGCGCGTGACATCAGACTACTGAATCCAATTAACTAGCCCTTTATGTCCAAATTCTCCAACTTCACCAGTTATTTTAATTGCAAACGATTTACTTACTTGACCATTTACATATCCCCTAAACGTGCCATGGCGCTTCAATTTAGAAATGTTGAAAAACTGAAACTAGCTTCATTAACACTTCAATACAAAAGAAAAAAAATCAGACCTTTTGATTTAGACAAACAAAACCATTTCCATCTTGTATATATTTTTACGGGTATATTAGTAATTAAAGTTTTTGAAAAATTACTTTTACCACAGTGTTATTATTATTATTATTATTATTATTATTATTATTAGTAGTAGTAGTAGTAGTAGTAGTAGTAGTAGTAGTAGTAGTAGTAGTAGTAGTAGTAGTAGTATAGTTGTTGTAGTTATTGTCAATATTTTTATTATTACTAATATTATCATTATTATCATCATCATTATCATCGTCATCATCATCATTATCATTATATTTTGAAAGATATCTATTTCCCTTGTAAATCAAATTTTATATACAGTTGTGGCCAAAACTTTAAGACCAAACTACATTTTTGAAGAGCTACAATAAAGCTCAATTCTATATTATTAAAACATGATATTTACGTATATGAATATGTGATACATTCATCGAGCATATGTATCCAGTTTATCTAATACTTCATGCGACCCCATTTTCTTTAAGAATGGTTTGAATGCGTCGCGATATGGTGGTGATCAGATTTTGGCAATATTCTGCTGAAGTGTCTTTGGCCCTTACCAGTTAGATTGTCTCAACAAGTTGACGCTGGATGGCTGCTTGTCGGCGGCTTTATTTTTCCTGAAATGTCACCTTGGTCTTTTTTAAGATTAAAAAAAAAGGAAACAACCTTGGTCTCTTTAAGAAAATCCTCAACAATGTTTGCTTTTCTGCATGGGGCACCATTATACATAAAACGTGAACGATTTGATTGTAAATTAGTCCCTAAGCTTTTTTTTTTTTTTTTTTTTTTTTTTTTTTTTTTGTATTTTTTTTTTTTTTGGTTGTTTTAGCAATGCTGGTAATTCTGGCCATTCATGGACAGTCCAAGGCTCTTGAAGATAAAGACCAGGTTCTGTCTCCTTTTGAAAATGCACCCCAAATCATTTGGCATGGCGGGTGTTCGTGGTCTGAAAGGTGGCTTTATCATCATAACGAGTCACAACTGGTCGAGTCGTATGAAGATCACAATTTACATAACTGTTGTTTAAATGTTGATTCGTCAATGAAAATCACGTTCCTCCCTTGTTCTTTCGTCTAATTTCCATGTTTTAAGTCAAAGCCCAGGGCATTTCTTTTTTCATGTTTAAGAGTCAGGCTGGGTTTTCATGCGGATTAATGGGAATGAAGGCCAAAGTCATCTATCTATTAATCGTCGAAAAATTGTTTGTTGGCTCACATCTACATCACATGTCAAAAGTACAGGCCTGTTTTCTTTGCATGTGACCGTTGGATGCTTGGAAATGATGTTCTCAATGACCATCTCTCAGCGACGTTTTCTTGGGACGACCACTTCGATTTTTATCCATAAAATTGCCTTCACTTCTGATTTTTACTCTGAATTGTGAAGGGCTGTCTTGCTACACCCTAAATTAGTTGAGCTGATACGTTTCGTGTACCTTTCTTGTGTAAAGTTGCAATTTTAACTCTAATAGGCTCGGGAATTGGCGGTTTTAAACTCAGTTGTTGTTTTTTTCCAATTTTCATTTTATTTTTTTAATTTATTTTGAAGATACAATAAAGTCAAATTTGATGACGTCTAAGTTAACATAAAGATAGGATTTGAAAATAGGAATTTTCCTTGTTATAATTCCGCAACAACAAACAATTTAAGTTAAAGTGCATTAATTTCCTTTACCGCACCATAAATCACAGTGTTCATATTAGCTACGTAAATTATAAACTAACAGTAATAATACACACATGTGCAAAACTAACTTCCCACCTTCTTTGAGTCATTTCATTTGAGTTTTAAAAGTTGCAAATCACGTGAGCATCCATTGCTCGGCGCTATTGTTCCAGTATAGGTGTTTTGATGAGATCTCAGAGGTGCTCAATAAGATTGGGGTCTGGATTTACAGCTTGCCGCTTGAGCACCAAGGTTCTATTCTCAGTTTAGGTTGCACAGAAAGCTTTCTCGCTCTCAGTCCAGCAGTTGCAAGTCTTCCTAACATTGTCCAATTTGAAATGTTGTTTTCCACAACGATGTCAGTGGCATAAGAAAAGGGCTGGTTGTTATTCGAGCAAATGATATTTGATCATCATTGACCGTTGTTTATCGGGGTTGATCTTTCCATCTTTGATCTCTCACATGCTTTCTCCTTGTTGAACTTTGCGGTAATAGAATAGCATGTAGCTCTGACATCAAAAACTCTGCAACTTCAGCTCCTGCATGAATATGGCCAAGTAGACGGGATCTCTCTTCGAGGCTCAGTTTCGGCATATTTTCGAGAGTAAAAGAATTGAAATCAAATAAATTACAGAATGATTTCACATGACAACATGTTTTGCTTTAAACAGAAGATAACTTGTAAACAGTAGAAGACAACCTGGCGACGTTCAACCAGGGCGCGTTAATAAGAAAGGATTCTGTTTCGAGAATTTAAGAACTTGCGCATCCACGATTGTTTAAGTAACATTCTTTATAATGCCTCTTTGCTTCATTTCTGAAGTTAAAATATTAAGTCGTTTTACACAAATTTTCACCACTCCCGCTATGATTGACAGATTGCAATATAACTAAGCATGTGTGTGTTTTAATTAAATGCTCTTTTAGGTGACATAATATTTTAAAAATTATTTAACACATCGTTATACATTAGTAATTTAGCGTGTAAAAATGTAAAGTTACCTTTGCACGTTTGTATATAATATAAGATGCGTGAACTCCTGCGTTCATATTTTCGAGCAATTTTTGAAAAGCGCTGCGCGACCTTGGGAGCGTGCATTGGGAACGAATACGAAATTTCAAACACAAGAGTTCAAAGAGGGGGGGGGGGACTTAAACTGTTGGCCACGACTATACTTATATATTGTTGTTGTCAAGTGATGTATAATAATGTTGCATTTGTAATCATTTGAGTGAATTCCTAGCATATGATCGCATGTTATGCCGGGAAACGTTCTATTTATATGGAAGTGATTAAAATGACAATCGGCTTGACTAAAAGTCTAAAAAAATATCACCATTAACATGACAATATCGACGACAAAAGCAACACTAGCCACAAATCAAAAAGAAAAAATTCATATGTCCAAATGTCCTTTTTCATTGAGGTAGATTTTTTTTCCACACTTTTACATGCCATGATGGTAAAATAATTTGACCGGGGTTAGTAGTGGGCGGATATAGGAGGAGAAAGCAGTAATAATTCACAAATCATCGTCATAATTTACCCCAGCCACCATCACCATTATCATTGATCGATGGGACAGGAAATCTTGGAAATCTTTTATGATTGGAGCAGCAATAAAATCGGACGTCTTTTTCGAACTCAACATGAAAAAGACGAATGACAACGGGCGGCCATCGTTGCATTTCCCCTGTCAACCATTAGTGTCGCATTATATTATGGAAGGCACATTCATAGAGATTTAAAGGGCGAAGGTGAATAAAAATGGGCCGTGTTGCTTTATTGAAGCTTCGACCGTTTAATAATTACGCTAAATTGAACAATTTCAAAACCAAGAGCCATTTCGACTGCATCTATTTGCTGCTTCTAATAATGGAATATGTATTTAAGTGCTTTTAAGATTTATCTATAACAACAGCGGAAAGGTATAAGGACATGAAAATATAAATTATGCGATTACTGACAGAACGTTAACAAAGAAATACGGGTAAATCAGATGATTCGATTTTCAGCCATTTATGAGAATCAGAGCTTTTGATGTCTTTTTTTCTTTTTATTTCATTTTTCAAAAAAAATGAACATGATAAGATGAAAGGTTGTATTTTTATACAATTAAACTTTTGTGATTAATGTCATAACTTCTAGAGAATCTTCTTTACCTCATATTATTATCTATATACCCAATTCATTTCTGAGTAACTGGATAAACCATCAGATTATTATTATTATTATTATTATATTATTATTATTATTATTATTATTATTATTTATTATTATTATTATTATTATTATTATTATTATTTATTATAACAGTTATAATAATAATAATAATATTTTTTTAAATAATAATAATGATGATGATGATGATGGTGATGATGATGATGATGATGATGATTTTGATAATAAAATAATAATATGATAATAATATATAATAATAATAATAATAATAATATAAAATAAAATAATAATAATAATAATAATAATAATAATAATAATAATAATAATAATAATAATAATAATAATAATAATAATAATAATAATAATATAATATAATAATAATAATAATAATAATAATATTAAAAATAATAATAATAATGATGATGAATAATAATAATAATAATTATAATAAATAATAATAATAATAATGATGATGAATGATGATAATAATAATAATAATAATAATAATAATAATAATAATAATAATAATAATAATAATAATAATAATAATAATAATAAAGTAATAAATAATAATAAGTTGTAATATTATAATGATAGTTGTTAAATATTATAATATATAATAAAATAATAATAATAATAATAATAATAATAATAATAATAATAATATAATATATTATAATAATAATTAATAATTATATTATTATATTATTATATTATTATTATTATTATTATTATTATTATTATTATTATTATTATTATTATTATTATTATTATTATTATATAGCATTTGTGTACCGCATAACCCCATGACTAGGTCATACTCAATGCTCTTCACATTTACAAGTATGACAATCTAAATAACGCTAACACACACACACACACACACACACACACACACACACACACAAACTGACGCATTTTCAGTTATTACTCAAAAGAAAAAAACATCGATATCAAATAGATATGAAAAATTGACAGAGACTTTAATATGTATTTGTAAAGATATCTACCGTCCCTGTGTCCTCAATAGGGAACATTTTTGTGATGTCAAAAAACTGGTTCCAATCTCTTTGGAGGTGTGAAACACTAGAGGACTGGATACACACGTTGTGCAACTGATCTTCTGGTTTCAGAGTAACACCATCATATTTTCCAGCCTAAAATAATGCTGGTCGTCAAAGATTATCCATCCTCAGTCTTCTACCGCCCCGAAGAGCTCTAAGATTGACCTGAGTTAGTGACGATCTTTTTTGGGATCGTTGATAGCTCATACGGTAGAGTCATGCTCTCACCGGCCAGGCGGAGTTGTCGTACCAATACGGTCGCGGGTTCAAACCCCATCACCGCCGCTAAAATTTTTTAAATTCTCTATTGTCTTCTGGCACTTTCCTACTCACTCATCTCTTGTTGTTACCAACATAAAGTGCCTGCTCCACTCACTTTTCTGAATGATAAGAATCTGCCTATACATCCTGCTACTAAAAGAGTTACGCCGCTTTATGAATTCAATATGCAACCTATTAATTGTTAATGCATTATCTGGAGGACGATTTCCATACTTCCAATGAGTTGTGAACCGGAAGAGAGGTAGGTTTGACGTCACGACTTCTGCTTCCCATGAATAAAAATAACTTAATACAAGCCTCATATGAAATAAATTTTAAAGACTAAATCATGCCGGCATAACACCGTTTCGAGGCGGTGGGTCACAAAGGTAATGATAACGTTAGTTCACAATCTACTCAGGTGTCATTTTTCCACAAGAAGCCTGTGCCTACGATAAGTAAAGACCCGTGGAGTAGGAGTTTATCCTGTATAACGTTAAAAGCATCTGCTTGCTACCATTTGAATAATATATCGCAAAGAACTTTCCGATAGATCGAATAGACCTAGCTACCCTACCACTGACTGCTGGGCAAGTAAACAGAAATGGGAGGGGGAGTGGGGAGGGGGGGGGGCTGGGATAAGAACAAAATATCGACTCCATCCAGAATCGCTACGGATCACAACTTTTGTGAGCCAAGTGCTTTACCACTGAGCTCTTGGAATCCCCTTTTATGCATTAAGCATTTAGTTGTATCAAATTACCCGATAGATTCGTGATCTCAAGAAAAAAAAAAAAAAAGAAAAGCCACCAAGATCTAATATAAAATGTAATAAGCTTAGTAGTTTGTAAACGTTGGCGACACTTTTCCGACACACAAATATAGATATCACTGAGATCCTTTTTCTAACGCCAAACCCTCAGTTTTCGGATTATTTTAGAAACTGGTGAAAACCAATTCTTCCCTTATGTTTTCAAAATATCTTAATTTGATGTCTTTTTATGTCTAATGTTACTAAAATTAACATTTGGCTCAGCCTAGTAGATATCACTCTCATACATTTTTTGTAGTCACACACCATAGATTCTTTTTTAAACAATTACATTTTGATATAGACAAGACAAACAGGTCTCTGCCACTTTTTGGTGTTAACACTACCATGAGCAACATAATTGAAACCACACGAATACTGGTATTCTAATTTTAAAAATAATTTTGACCAGAAAACTTGTCCTTTAAATATTGATCGAATGAAATGACTCTCATCTTGCCAAAATCTCTCAAATGTAGGACTTCAAGTGAAGTCCCATGTTTGAGAGTTTATGGTAAGATGAGGCTCATTTGGATCGATGGGTATTTAAAGGACAAGTTTTCTGGTCAAAATTTTAAAAACGTGTTTTGTTCAGAGTACGGCAGAATTAACTCACGTTTGGACGAGTGTAGACCATCCAACTTGTAAGGGCAGGAACCAAGTGTATGTTTACATTACTCGTTCATAGACATTTTGATACTTCCTCTCCGCTGCGTGTCCGGAATTCCGGTAAAATCTGAATCCTATATGAAAGATATTGGCGACAGTATGACGTGTGTGTGATGTTGAAGATGAGTCGGTTGTCGGGAATTATAAGACTTCTGACGCCGATTATGTAGTTTTATCTTACAAAAATAAATCTACGGTTTTATCGCAGTAGTGGGTATATCGACTTTCCGTAGTTTTGAGAACCGTGATAAGTCAATGAAGACCTGCCAACCATTATGAAAAATTGAGGAACTTTTTTTTTCCAAATACAGAGCTTGGTAAGTATTCGTCGCTAGAACGTTGTTAGTCCTTCCTAAGAGTTGGCATTTCCAAGCCAACGATCTTTTCCTACCTGCTTTACTACATGCGTATTATCTTTACCTTTTATGTAAATTCATGCGCTCGTAGATCTGATGTTTGTGTAAGATTGTTTTCATTATCTGCCGCCAAATAACTAAAGGATTTTCAAATGGCGGTCCCTTGCTTCAAATTAGTGGTTTACCCTTTTACTTAAGCTTAGGAATGCGTTAAAATATTTCGGCTAACAATATGGCACACAATATATTTCTTGATAAAATATTATTATGTACTCGTCTGTGCTATGAATTATAAACAGACGAGAGAATGGTTTCATTGTTATTTTCAAAGTAGTTACAAAGTCCCCCGATAACCACATTGTTACGGTCTCATGGCTGGAATAGATATTTTCAAATAAACACAAAATATCCTACATTATACATACACGTACATGGAAACTATGCCCTTTATTTCCATTATAAATCCTTTTCTCTTACAATGAATGGGATTTATTTAATCAGTTGTCAGAGTAGGCTATTCGTATCACAAACAAGTGTATCGGTATCGTTTCAAAGTGCAGTCGACATTATTTCTGACAGGCCTGCAATAATTCGGCAATTGGGTCTGTTATTTTTTTTGTTATATCTAGCAGGAATTACTTTGCGTTAGATTATGTTCGATTCCAATTTAAGAAAGCAATTTGTTATCGTCAATAAAACGCAACATAAACTGAGACAAGCTCCGTCCATATTATGGGAAAAGTACCGAAAATTTGTTTTACAAATAAGATATCATTTCAGCATTTGATTTCGAGTAAATAATTGTTTTCACGCCTAGAAACCACAGAATTGAATAACAACATGGGCAACATGCCTCTGTCTAGAACATAATTTAGGGTCAAAAGAGATTTTGAGTTCAGAATAATACAGAGTATTCATTGTGACCTACGAAAACTTTCTGGTCTAATCAAACAGAGGGTTTTATTGTTGAAATGGAAAAACGCCCAAACCACCTCAGGGTTTTCTTCAAAAATTATAAAAATCCCGTCCATAATTGTCTCCCGTAATCAGACCTGTAAAAATAGTAGACGTAAGATATGACTCTGTCGTACTCTGGAAAACCCCATATTTTAAAATTTGGCCAGAAAACTCGTCCTTCAAATATCGATCGATTTAAATGACCCTCATCTTGGAAAAAAAACAACAACAAAAACCTCTCAAACCCGGGACTTCGCGAAGTCCCAGGTTTGAGATGTTTTCTTTTTTGCCAAGATGAGGGTCATTTAAATCGATCGATATTTGAAGACGAGTTGTCTAGTCAAATTTTAAAATATGGGGTTTTCCAGAGTACGGCAGGACTGTGATAACATCAAAGTTTTAACAATCTTGATCCTAATTTTTAGAATAAGCGAAAGCCGGAAACTCCAGACCTTAACTTCATTTTCACATGCACATTTTCAATTTTGGTAAATTAGACTGAGCCCGAAATGTTTGTTGTTATCTTGTATATTCATGCCATTTGACGCGTTCAATTTCTCCTTGGACTATGTCAGTTAAATATAAAACAAACAGGCTCAGCCCTGAGAGACAAGTTGAGGATATTGATCCATTTACATTTGAAGTTAATTTTCTCAAACTGAAGAGACGGCAGCATAAGCTATATCGTTCGTTATATCGTTCGTGGGGGGGGGGGGGGGGGGGGGCTCCAATAGCTCATTTGGTAGAGCACTCGCCTCACACTCAACGGGACTGAGATGATTCCGGGTGAAGTCGAGTTTGTCTGGGTTTTTTTCTGACCCCGTGTCCACCCGACAGTGATTGGGTAGCTGGGCCTGTTAAAGCTGGCGGAAATTATTTCCCATAGACTAGCGTCCTATACAAAGGGTAGTAATCAATTGCTACTGCCCTTTTCGTGCTATAAGAACTGAGATAAACTCCGGCTCCATTTTGCCTAATGACTCTGAAGGACTATTTATAATAATATCTCCGTGGGACGAGACGAAAATATACGGTCGGAACAGGAGAGGAGAGACTTAGGTTCACGGCAATGTTTGAACGTCAAAATTGTCAGAATTAGCACACCGAAACAAGAATGTAAGACAAAGGGCCTATTTGATCAAGGTCTCCGAGTATTGAGGTCTTAGGTTGCTTAACGTCTTGTCATAACAACAAAAATGTGTCAGTTATTGTCGGATACTTATGTCCTTTCAATGACTCTACTACCCTTGAATACATTACGGTAGACGTGACACTCTTGTCTTTTGCAAGCCTGAGGAGAAAAGATCTGTTCTCACCACATTCTAACAGATTACACTTAGTTGAACTTGAATGATGACTCATCCTTCTGTTTTTACAATAGTCGTAGCAATAGAAATAGCAGTAGTAGTAGTAGTAGTAGTAGTAGTAGTAGTAGTAGTAGTAGTAGTAGTAGTAGTAGTAGTAGTAGTGGTGGTGGTAGTAGTAGTAGTAGTAGTAGTAGTAGTAGTAGTAGTAGTAGTAGTAGTAGTAGTAGTAGTGGTAGTGGCAGTAGTAGAAGTTGTAGTTATTGTCATTTATTACCTAATGCCATTGATATCGGAGTACAGACCACCTCATATTCTCCACTGCTAACAACATAGAAAGAAAAAGGTCCAAAACAAAATTCTTGGAACGTGCATTTTACTTTACTGCACCATCAATCTGGAATACTCTCTCGGTCTTGACTAGAAGCGTTCATGTGATTGCTGAAAGTCTAAACCGAAGACTTTCCCTTAATATTTCTAAATTTAACATTCAAATGTCTTAAAATTCCTATATCACCTATGTCTTGTAAAGCACCATTAAACATTGTGGTGGATTTTAGCGCTATGTAATATTTAATTTTTATTTAGTATTGATGTTGAAATGGAATTAATGAATAATTGAACAATCGTTTCATTGAGAAATTGACAAATATCGGAATTATTTGGGCGGCCCTTAAAAGGACCTGGAAAAATAGAATCACGTAGATGTAACGCAATATTGTATTCGTTGATAATTAATTGACCTTGGATGATTACTGCCTTCGTAATATCTTGTTTAACCAATATCTTCTGGGGCTCTTACGCCTTTTTCTTCGTTCTTTTGTATTCAAAGAGGCTTTAACAAATGGCATGCCATGGTAAACGAGCTCTTGCTGCTCGTTCTCTTCCAGGGGGTTTCTTTCTCTAATTGTTGAGGTCAATGGAAAATCCAGTCTCGGAGGAGTAATTACTTTACAATATCGATTATATAGATAGAATGCGCTGACCAAGGAGTTCACACATTGCCATCCGAAGTATAAGGGACTAACACCAAACTCTGTGTAACCATGAACTTTTATAGTCTGGTTAATACAGTTTAGTGAGAAACAACTCACAAACGCGGATGGCAAAACATAACAAAGGCCGAGTGACGTCATCTGCATACTATTATACGATCGGCTAACGAGAATATTTGACAGCTTTTTCAGTAGCGTCTCGACAATCATTAAAATCTGTTAGGAAACCCCCTCCCCCGTCAGATGGCTCCTTCTTCAAATATCGATCGATTTAAATGACCCTCGTCTTGGCAAAAACTCTTAATTAAACCTGGGGCATCGCCACGTGTTTAAAAATTTGGCCAGAAAACTCGTTTTTCAAATGTCATAATCGATCGATATTTGAAAAATAACCTTTCTGGCCAGATTTTTAAAATGTATCAGTTAGTTAACTGGTTAAAGATTAGAAAGCAATTGTATTTCTATCTTTGTAATACAAAAAAAAAAAAAAAGGAAAAAGAAAAAAAAAAAAAGAAATAAGGACTATTTGCGCCCATTCTTCATCCTTCCTCATAGTAACGCTGTGAGTATTTTTCACTGTTTCGACCAAAACTTATTAAACTTAATTTACTAGTGGAGATGACTATACCAAATTATCATCATTCCCATGCGTCACAAAAAGCATTTATCTTGACTTGGATGTAATTTTGAATCGTAAACACCTTTATTAATGAGTTTATCGTGTTCTACATTATATTCAATTATGGCCAAAGTCAAAACACGTTTTCTCATTCTGCTTTTCCCATAGCTTACGGCTCCATCATCGTTTTAAAATTAACGCTGGTTTTGCCTATTTTGGAGCTCGCCGATAGCATTTAATAAAAGTATAAACCATTCAACATGCCTAGCGTACATGTTTTCCGATAAGAAAATTATTTTAAATGTTTATGTTTTATAGTCAGAGTCAGAAGTAAAGCTGTTTAGTGTATATTATAGTGCTTGTGGTAGTCGACAGAAAATTTCTGTATAACTCGGGTCTTTAAGGTTTTTATTTTATTTGAAAAGGCGCAGGGGGTGGGGGGTTGGGGGGGGGGATATAAAATAATATAGATATGATATAAATTCTGCTGGCCTGGTGCAAGTTGTAGATACGGTAGTAATATTGTGCGACTATGTGTTCTTGTGGTATGACACCTTCTTTTGGATCGGAAGGTCCTAGGTTCGAGCCTCGCTCGGCGCATTGTTGGAAAAGGCGCTTTACTCACATTCTCTCACCTACTCAGGTATAAAATGCGTGCCTGGCCGTTTACAGCGTTGTCTCTGTCGTAAAAAAAATATTGTAACATCGCCTGACAGACGTCATATCTCGTCCTACATGTCACGTGTTGTCGTTGGTCAGGGACACTTTGTAAAGCGCTTTGAGCACGTTTAGTGAATATTGCGCCTTATAAAACCAAGCAAAGCGATTTACAACGGGTCCCTAACCAACAGCAACTATTAACATGTAGGACGAGTCATGACGCCTATTATTATTTTTCTGACACAGACAACGATGTTAACGACCAGTTACTCATTTTACACCCGAGTACGATGCGAGAATGTGAGTAAAGGGCCTTTTACAATGATTCAACTGTGCGACGCTCAGAACGGGACTCGAACCAAAGAGACTGGATATTATAATGTAGCGTTCTACTATCTATGCTCGAACCCAGGACCGATGGCGAGTGTCGTACCTCAAGACCACATTGTAGTCGCACAAAAAGCACACAAAGAAGACAAGAAACTAACAAAAACAGCACTATCAATAAATAATGTACTCTTTTATTATATTATAGATAAATCATAACTTGATTCATCAATCAATTTACTCGTTCATCCGTCAAACCATCCAGTCCTCGATCCATCCATCCATCCATCCATCCATCCTAGTTATTATGGTTGTTATTATTGTTCCCACTCTTCGTGGGAAGTGTCTGCTCTCTCATGTACATTGGGTAAACGGGAGAATGTCAAAGGTGGTCTGCGGAGTAGGTATAGGGAGAAGGGGGGGGGGGGGGGGGGTATGGATGGCGGAACCATTTTCGTACACATAATACTACTCTGACATACTAACGAAAAGGTGATAATGGAAAAAGGCTTCGGATGGGAACAATACAGACATTGGACGTTTCAGGTGCAAATCTTTCTTCAGCACAACAATAAACAAATGAACGTTTAAAGCAAATAAAATGAAATTATAGACGCTACAATTTATATTCCATTTTATTGTTATTATTATAATGATAACAATAATAATGATAGTGATAATAATGATTCCTGGTAATAATAATAATAATAATAATAATAATAATAATAATAATAATAATAATAATAATAATAATAATAATAATAATAATACAATAATAATAGTATCTTTATGAACATTGCCATAATTGTTGTTATTATTTCAACCATCAGCACCATCATCATCATCATCATCATCATCATCATCATCATCATCATCATCATCATTATCATCATCATTTTCATCACGATTGTTGTCGTCGTCGTCATCACCAATATCATCATTATTTATTATTGTCATATGTACTTAGTACTCCTAAAAAGTTGATGATGCAGGGGAGGGCCAACAAATCCGGAGTTAACACAAAGCTTTACTGTTATGAGAATGTAACTGTCGACTTGTGTATCTAATTTAGCTGTCATTTCATTACGGCAGAGTGGCTTCTCTTTATCTTATCACCAAAAACGGCCTTTTTCCTTCTTTTTTTTTTCCCCCTTCTATTTCTAAAGGTTCCTCGAAATCAGTTTCACACGACGTTCCCCGTCTTTTGTAAACAAGATCAAGTAAGTTACTTCCACTGAGGACAAAGTGTACTGTACTAATAGCCTTGCTGCAATAGTGGTAGTTATAATTATGGTGGTGATTGTAGTGGTAATATTAGTAGTAGTTCTTGTTGTAGCAGCAGCAGTAGTAGTAGTAAGTAGTAGTAGTAGTAGTAGTAGTAGTAGTAGTAGTAGTAGTAGTAGTAGTAGTAGTAGTAGTAGTAGTAGTAGTAGTAGTAGTAGTAGTTTTGTTGTTGTTGCAGTAGTAGTAGTAGTAGTAGTAGTAGTAGTAGTAGAAATAGTAGTAGTAGTAGTAGTAGAAATAGTAGTAGTAGTAGTAGTAGTAGTAGTAGTAGTAGTAGTAGTAGTAGTAGTAGTAGTAGTAGTAGTAGTCGTCGTCGTAGCAATAGAAATAGTAGTAGTAGTAGTAGTAGTAGTAGTAGTAGTAGTAGTAGTAGTAGTAGTAGTAGTAGTGGTAGAAATAGTTCTAGTGGTAGTAGTCGTAGTAGCTGTAGTAGCAACAACAGCAGCAGTACTCCGGCAAGTTAATTTACTTGTCTATGTTTACGAAAAATGAGAAACATGTTAAATACTTTTATCCATCAAAATGGAAGCAATCAATCTCCTTTTGATACTACAGAAACTGAGAAAAACCCTGGTTCCATTAGTCTTGTGGCTCTATATGGGTCTACTTATAATTTTATTACCACTATGTCGTTTGTCAAGTTGGCTACAAGATGTCCCAGGGCAACATAGAACCCGCTGCCATGTCCAGTGGCTACACAATGTCCCAGGGCAACATAGAACACGCTGCCATGTCCAGTGGCTACACAATGTGGCAACATAGAACACGCTGCCATGTCCAGTAGCTAAACAATGTGACAACATAGAACACGCTGCCATGTCCATTAGCTACACTACACAATGTGGCAACATAGAACACGCTGCCATGTACAGTAGCTCTACAATGTGACAACATAGAACACACTGCCATGTCCATTAGCTACACAATGTGGCAACATAGAACACGCTGCCATGTCCAGTGGCTACACAATGTGGCAACATAGAACACGCTGCCATGTCCAGTGGCTACACAATGTCCCAGGGCAACATAGAACACGCTGCCATGTCCAGTGGCTACACAATGTCCCAGGGCAACATAGAACACGCTGCCATGTCCAGTGGCTACACAACAGTGGCTACACAATGTCCCAGGGCAACATAGAACACGCTGCCATGTCCAGTGGCTACACAACAGTGGCTACACAATGTCCCAGGGCAACATAGAACACGCTGCCATGTCCAGTAGCTACACAATGTCCCAGGGCAACATAGAACACGCTGCCATGTCCAGTGGCTACACAATGTGGCAACATAGAACACGCTGCCATGTCCAGTGGCTACACAATGTCCCAGGGCAACATAGAACACGCTGCCATGTCCAGTGGCTACACAATGTCCCAGGGCAACATAGAACACGCTGCCATGTCCAGTGGCTACACAACAGTGGCTACACAATGTCCCAGGGCAACATAGAACACGCTGCCATGTCCAGTAGCTAAACAATGTGACAACATAGAACACGCTGCCATGTCCATTAGCTACACAATGTGGCAACATAGAACACGCTGCCATGTCCAGTGGCTACACAATGTCCCAGGGCAACATAGATTACGCTGCCATGTGTATAAAATAAATAAATTGTTAAATTCCCTTCATTCATCCTTGAGGAGACATTCTTATTTCGGGTCTATTCCAAGGGAAGACTGGCATAACCAGGCGTCAAAGCAGTACACTGCCGCCGCAAAGTGAGCTTAGACCGTAGCCATCGTTATGTTATAGCCTGACACTGAAATCCAAAAGGACTGGCAGTTTGACGTCATTATTTGGTTTTTGCACCGCCTAGTGAGTAGTCGTTAGTAGAGCTCATGGAAACAAGTTATTTCAATGGTTGAACTATTGAATACAATTCACGATTTTGTGGCAAAAGACTGGCATTTTGACGTCATTTTTTGGTCTGTGTCAGGCCATAACTTTACCACGCTTAGACTGGGTGACTTGCTCAAGACCACACAGCACAGCAGGTAGTCAAACTCGATAAATTCAGGGTCCGAAGCAAAGAGCATACTGCTGAGCCACGCTGTTTAGGTTCGAGTTTTTATTTTGATGTCATTAAAATCATGAACGAGTCTATCTATTATAAAATCTAAAACGCAATTCTCCAACGTGCA
Organism: Berghia stephanieae; assembly: GCF_034508935.2. Taxonomy (NCBI): domain Eukaryota; kingdom Metazoa; phylum Mollusca; class Gastropoda; order Nudibranchia; family Aeolidiidae; genus Berghia; species Berghia stephanieae. The sequence goes on along the minus strand of NC_088364.1, from coordinate 36,461,427 downwards.
ACAGTTACCCCACTCATACCTTTAAAATTGTCTGTAACTATCTATTTTAAATCGTGTTTGAATTCTTTCCGTGCCCAGTAAAACACATCCTTTTAGCGTTCTTTGTTTTCCGTTCACGTATTCTTAGTTCCATTTTGATATATTATAGATAGTGGAATAAAGGAAGGGTTGGAAGAGAGATCTAGATAAATTAAGAGGGAGAGAGAGGGGGGAGAGGACACAGAGAGAGGGGGATAGAGAGAGGGGGGGGGAGAGGACAGAGATGACACACACAGAGAGAGGCGAGATAGAGAAAGAGAAAAAAAGAAATAAATAGATAGATAGATAGATGGAGAGAGAGAGAGAGAGAGAGGAGAGAGAGAGAGAGAGAGAGAGAGAGAGAGAAAGAGAGATGGGGAAAACACGTAAGGAGGTAGAAATACAATAGTATAGGAAGAAGACAAATGGATGATGCCAAGTCTGCAAAGATAGATCATCATCAAGCCCTACTGCAACCTCCTCGTGGTGTCGAACGGTAACAGGTCAAGCTGGCCAACTGCAGAGGGCGACAAGAATAGGCAATGGCAAACCATTCTTGTAACTTTGCCGAGTTAACTGCATGAATAAGTCCAAAAAGTTAAACGGTGACAGCGTAAAGAGGAGCATGTTTTCACGGAAGACTGCTGCCTCGCTCGGTTGGGAGCGTGATGTTCGTCAGGTCACACCGAACCGTCAGCCAGTTACTAGGCGAAATAAATTTAACAAATGTGACAAAACCAAAATTGGGACATGGAATGTCAGGACCTGTGCCCAAAAAGGAAAACTAAACAACATTCTAAAAGAAATGAAACGGCTCCAAATAAATATTCTTGGCCTGGCAGAGATGAGATGGAAAGAGCAGGGAACCATGTCAAAACAAGAAAACAACACGACATATAAGATCATATGGAGTGGTGGAACCTCTTTCCAAAAAGGAGTAGGGATGATCTTAGACCAAAAGTCAACCAAATTTTACAAAGGACACGTAGCAATCTCAGACAGAGTTTTGCTGGTTAAGCTAAGAGGACCTGTAGTTGACACCAATATTATTCAAGTTTATGCACCAACAGAAGAGGCGACAGATGCAGATATGACAGAGTTTTACCATTCACTAGACAAAGCAAAACGAATGTGTAAATCACAAGAAGTCCTTATGGTAATGGGGGACCTAAATGCTAAGATTGGCAGAGGCAGAGATGGTGACATAATCGGACCACATGGACTCGGAGACAGAAATGAACGAGGAAACATCTGGGCAGATTGGTGTAGAACAAATAAATTAATGATTTCAAACACCTGGTTTCAACAACACCCAAGAAGAACCTGGACATGGCAATCACCAGGGGACAGAGCAAGGAACCAGATAGACTTTATAGCAGTATCATCAAGATTCAGAAATGGCATATTAAATTGCAAAACCTATCCAGGCGCCGATGTAGACAATGACCATGTCCCAGTTGTTTGTACAGTAAGGATAAAGTTTAAAGCTATTCAGAGAACAGCTGGTAGAATAAAGAGGGATTACAGGTTATGCAAAGACAATGGCATACAAACAAAAATGAGAGAAGAATTTGAAAATGCACTCATGATACAAAGCCAAAGTGAACCTGATAACGAAAAATGTGAAAAACAATTTGATATATTCCAAAAGTGTGTCAAAGCAACTGCAGAAAAGCATTTACCAATAGCTCAAATAAACAGCAAAAAGGAATGGATGACAAATGAAATTCTAAACCTATTTGAAGAAAGACGAAAATGCAACAGAGGGTCTGCAGAATACCAAACATTGAACAACCACATTAAATCCAAATGCATCGAGGCACACGAGAACTATCTAGACTGGAAATGCTGCGAAATCGAAAGAGAATACAAACCCAACCCTCAACAAGCTCACCAAAGAATAAAAGAACTATCAGGGAAAAGGAAAAGCAAAGCAGCAGGAAGTTGTATCCAAAACAAACAAGGGGAACTGCTATTTGAAGAACAACATATAGAAAGCCGATGGGTAGAATACATAGGCGAACTGTACAATGATCCAAATAGAAATGAACCACCACTGAAATTCAAAGAACCATTAAGCGGACCAAACATCACCAAAAGTGAAATTGAACATGCCATGGAACGAATGAGGGATGGTAAAGCAACAGGCCCTGATGAAATATCTGTAGAGGTATTAAAAAGCCTTGGAGATCTAGCAATTGATGAACTTCACATATTATTCAACAATATATACAATACTGGGAAAATTCCAGAAGATCTCTGTAACTCTATTTTCATAGCAATACCAAAGAAAGCAGGTGCAGTCAGATGCGAAAATTTTAGAACTATAAGTTTAATAAGCCACATCAACAAAATACTGTTGCGTATAATTATCAACAGGCTAAGGAATAAGATTAACCCCGAAATCGCAGAAGAACAATATGGATTCCAACCTGACAGAGGGACAAGGAACGCAATATACCTCCTCCGTGTTTTAAGTGAAAGAGCTATACAGGTTCAGACCCCACTATACCTCTGTTTTGTCGACTACAAAAAAGCTTTTGATAGAGTACGCCACGAAGAAATACTAAAACAACTGCACTCCATTGGCGCTGATGAGAAAGACCTCAGACTCATGCAAACATTATACTACACCCAGCAGGCATCTATCAAAATCGGAAACTCTACAGGAAATTCCATTCCTATTAAGAAAGGAGTCCGTCAAGGGTGTGTTGCCTCACCAGATCTGTTTAATCTATACCAAGAAACAATCATGAGGGGCATAAATAATATGGAGGGAATAAAAGTAGGAGGTCACAACATAAATAATATAAGATACGCAGACGATACGGTACTCATTGCAACATCAGAAATCCAACTTCAAAAGATTGTTGACAAAGTGGTAGTAGATAGTGAAGCCAAGGGAATGGAAGTGATTATCACCAAAACGGAATGCATGGTAATACAGAAAAACCCCGAAAACAACAACACCTGCAATATAACGATTCACGGCGAGCAACTTACCAACGTAGAAAGTTTTAAATACCTAGGTTCAATAGTGACAACAGATGGAAGATGTAACCAAGACATACGAGCAAGAATAACTCAAGCCAAACAGGCCTTCATGGACCTGGGAAACATTTTGAAAAACAAACAGATGTCGTTCGGGATTAGATTCCGAGTCTTGAAGTGCTACGTGTGGCCAATCTTGTTATACGGATGCGAAAGCTGGACTACAAATGCAGAAACACAAAAGAACATTGAAGCTTTTGAAATGTGGTGCTTGAGAAGGATGCAGAGAATATCGTATACTGCACACAAAACGAACGAAGAAGTGCTAAAACAAACATACCAACAAAGGAAACTAATGCCCTTAATAGTGGATCGACAACTATCCTTTTTCGGACACATAGTAAGGAAAGATAAGAATGAATACCTGGCAAGTTGTGGAAAAATACCTGGTAAACGCGCCCGGGGGAGACAAAGAAAAACACTCATAGACCAACTGAAGGGCTTCACCAACCTAACAATCCAAGAGCTGTTTGAAAAAGCAAGAGACAGGGAGGAATGGAGAGAGATAATTCATGCAGTATCCGAAGCCTGGACCAGGCATGGAACCTAGAAGAAGAAGAAGAAGAGGAAGAAGAAGAAGAAGAAGAAGAAGAAGAAGAAGAAGAAGAAGAAGAAGAGAGAGATAGAGAGAGAGAGAGAGAGAGAGAGAGAGAGAGAGAGAGAGAGAGAGAGGAAAGAGATAGAGTGTGTGTGTGAGAGAGAAAATAAGAGAGAGAGAGAGAGAGGAAAGAGATAGAGTGTGTGTGTGAGAGAAAATAAGAGAGAGAGAGAAAGAGAGAGAGAGAGAGAGAGAGAGAGAGAGAGAGAGAGAGAGAGAGAGGAGAGAGAGACTTACGTGTCTCTACTAATTGGCGAGTCATGTACTGCGATGCTTGGCAACTTGATCTGATCAAAGAGTTGTTGAAATGAAAGATTGTAAATCAACACTCTAATGGAGTGTAACTAAGACCTCTCTATCCGTATGAATACAGCTGTTTCATAAAATTAATTTATGATATTCAAAACCACGGGGTGTGAGTTCCTATGAAACGGTATTTATTTGACGTGAATGATGAAATTTTAGTAGTTCTGGCAAATGCTGTTACTCAGTGTCTTTACTCCAGCAAAGGGAGTGTACATTTTTATAATAATATTATTAATATCAAACACACTATTTCTGGTACAGAATTAATTATATATATATATATATATATATATATATATATATATATATATATATATATATATATAGTTATAGTGTCGTTGGTGCGTCATGTGTTTCGAATCAATTGAGTATATTTTCTATATCCAACACGTCAGAAATGTCCATCTTTAGCAGAGAATAGATACACTATTCTGATTTTGCAATCCTGTGACATGTCATTGTGCAAATTCAGGTAAATAGATAAATTAGTATAGGTATTGTGTCAATTCCCTTGAAACACTGACGGATTTATTCTGATTCCAGTGTCTGGTTCAATAAATTGCTCTTATGTGTGTCTCTCTATGTGCGGCAATGTGGTCGTGTGGTATGACATTCGCCTTCGGACCGGAAGGTCCAGGGGCTCGAGTCAAACTCTGAGCGGCGCATAGTTGAGTCCTTGGAAGAGGCTTTTTACACTCATTCTCTCACCGTATTCGGGTTTTAAAGTCAGTACCAGGCCGTTAACAGCGTTGTCTATATCGTCACAATATTTTTTTAAAAACAATAACAGACGTATTGTCTCGTCTCACTTGTTAAATGTTGCTGTTGGCGAGAGACCACTTGTAAAGTGCTCTGTGCTCGTTTAGTGCATATTGCACTGTATAAAAGCTCAAATTTTTGTTATTAATATAACCGATCAAAATAGGACTAAAACTTATTAAAATACCACCGCGGGGGTTTTGTTTTTGAAATGGGTTCGTATCCAAATGATGTACTCAATTGCCTGGATTCGAACCTAGTATGCACGCTAAGGCTATCGTTAATAGCTGCGCCACTCAACCTACACTACAGACGGCTCAGGTTTAATCTAAGGGTGATTAAGAATAACCTAAAACCTTGAAGTGAAATATAATGGGCAATAAATCAGATCCAAATAGGAAAAGCGATGGGGAATTTTGAAATATGCTGGGAGATGATTAAAGCAAGCGGAATGGATGGTATTGAAATGTATCACACATTTTGCAATGATATATGGCAAAAAGAGAGGTGGCCTCCAGAATGGACAAAGGCAATTTTTGTCTCAATACCGAAAAAAGGAGACCTGCAAGAATGTACAAATTATCGAACAATTGCACTAATCAGCCATACGAGTAAAATTTTACTCAAGGTAATCATGAAACGATTCGAAATTAAGCTTGATGAAGAAATTAGTCAATCTCAGGCAGGCTTACGACCAAATAGAGGCACACGAGATCGAATATTCAACATTCGTGCTGTGATATTAAGAACATGCATATTTCTAACAGCATTACTGGGTGTGAATCATGAAAATCACCCAAAAAAAAAACGATGAGAATAAAATCAATGGAATTGAAATGAAATGCTTCCGGAAAATGCTCCGCATTCCCTGGTAGCACAGGAAACTAACCAAAATGTGAAAGAGTCCCTGGACATTAAGGAACCGTATCTTATCATGATGATACAGAAATTAAACTTGCTTTTTTTGGCCTATCAAGAGACATGACACCCTTGAAAAATGTTTTCTAGAGGGAATTGAGGAGGGTAAAGGAGGGAGAGGGAGACCAAGAAGAAGATAGTCACAAGACATCAGCGATTGGATGAATAAGCCAGTGACTGAATGCAGAAGGATGGCGCAGGACAGGACAGAAGCTTGGTCCGGTTGGCAGTTGCGGAGGCCACGCCCAGGAGGGATAAAGCATGCTGATGATGATGATGATGATGATGATGATGATGATGATGATGATGATGATGATGATGATGATGATGATGATGATGATAACACAGTGAGTTGGCTCAGAGTCAATAAATTAAGAGAAATAGAAAAATAATTGTCCCCGTTAATCAAGTCGAAAATGTGAGGCGTGCGAATTCAAAATGACTGACTCATTGTGGTGCGGTTGTAATTGTAAGAAACAAAAAATTCGTCGTTTTATCAGAACTTTGTGTGTCAATGTGGTATTGAACTCACAACATGACCAATATTAGATTCAAGGTGACAAATTAGAGAGCAGGTACTGTCTGGTGTACGATGATTAAAAAAAAAACAATCTGAAAACGTGTAGATGAAAAAAAAAACCCACAAAAGTAAAAACAAGATTTTAAAAATCGTACCAGAAATCATCCGGTGAGACTTACCGTTTCAGATTTGGCACTGCGGGTTCGAACAGTCGATTAGGCACTCTGAAGATGTATTTCGTTCACATTTCCCTTGTCCAATCGGAGATAAACATCAAAATTCAGAGATCTCCTGGTGTAAAGCATCTTTGTTTTATCTTAAAACTTTACCGAAGCCTAACAAGCTGCTCATTTTGTCCTACAATTCAATTTTACGTCCCCCCCCCCCCCCCCCCCCACAGATTTTTTAAATGTGAGAGCACAGAGCTTGTTACTTTCGTTGAATAAACACTATTTAGTAAATGCATTTTTAAAAAATTTGTTGCACTCACATTATCATTGTATTCATTATTTAGGCGCACGAATTATCTACCATCTCAGTAGTCCACGCCCCCTATCGAGCGACGTGATGTCTTGGCTTTATTAACCAGTTAACTGCCGTACTCTGGGAAAACTCGCATTTAAAATTTTGGCCAGAAAGTCGTTCAAATATCGATTGGTGTAAATAACCCTCATCTTGGCAAAATCTCTCAAACCTGGGACTTCGCGAAGTGGGAAGTCCCAGGTTTCGTAGTGTTTGCCAAGATGGGGGTAATGTAAATCGATCGATATTTGTAGGACGAATTTTCTGGCCAAATTTTAAAAAACGTGTTTTCCCAGAGTGTGGCAGTTAACTAGTTAAATCAATTAATGTTGAGCGCGACTTGTAACCCGATTAGTGACAGTAGTCGCACTTACTTGACTCCTCCTATATTATCCTTGAGTAACTGGTTATAAGCAGTAACAGATATTTTGCCGTATTCTGAAGGAAAAAAAAACGATATTTATTTTTTCCAAATTGGCCAGAAGACTCGTCCTTCCTTTAAATATCAATTTAATAAAATAGCCCTCATCTTGTCTCTCAAACTCTCAAACCTGTGATTAGTTTGAACTCGTATATTTGAAGAACGAGTTTTCTGGCCAATTTTTTTTTTTTATTTGGCTGTTGTTTTTTGTTGTTGTTGTTTTTTTGTGCGTCTTTTTTAAAAAATATCAGTGCACAGCAGAATTGTGCAAGTGAAAAAATTGTGCCTATCAGGAGATATTAACCCATAGAGGCCTGCTTCCCCTGGAGTCGCCCGCGACTGTTGAGGCCCGCATCGCCCGTCATCGCCAGCGGCCCCCGAGAAAAAACGGATCATGTTTACTTTGTTATTGCAACGAATCACTTCGTTTTATTCTAAACCGGAAACATCGTAAACGTAATGCGATCGTTCTATTTCCGTTTCCTTTTTACCGCACGTTTATATCGTTGATAGCAAGTGAGTAATCGAATTCAGAAAAATGGCATTCCCGTACCTCACGAGTTTGTTGCGTGGCGCTAGAAATGATGTTTTGGAGAATGGTGTAGACGATGAAGAGGATTTTGGAACTGAAAGCGATATCGAACTAGAAAGAGAAGATGTAAACGATGGTGGGGATGGACAAGACGAGGTGTTAGCACCCGATCAAGGTGATTGGGACACTGAATCGGAGTCCGAGATTAACGAAAATGACGGGAATGGGGGTGCGGGGAACGAGTTGTTTTTATTAATATTTTTTTTCCCAATTTATTGAAATCAAAACATGTCATGTTATATATCATTCGAAAGCAAATTTATCTGGCTATAAAAAGGAATTAAAATTATAATTTTATGTCATTTGGTTCTCGTTTAATAATTTTTTAACTTTGTGTTGGTATTTTTTTGTTAAGAGTTATGCCCCTTACACTTGGCCTCAGGGGAATATTTTTTAGTAAACACCGGGCCTCTATGGGTTAATATATGGAAAGAAAATCTGACTCAATGTAGTAGTACGTATGGGGAATAGCAGATGAAGCATCGTTTAACGCATTGAGTTGGATGAAACCTTTGAAATGTGCTGTATAGATGTACATATATTTATTAATTTGTCTCAATACTCTTTCCAGATGAAATTAAGTAATGCCAGCCAGCAACACATCAAACGATTCTTATCTATTTGGCCTAAATGACACCGGAGACTCAATGAAGACGCCTAGTGGAAGCATGGCGTCAAATGAAACGTCATTTACAATGACTCAAGAACTTCGCATTACCCTGTTCTCACTGATTATCGCCCTCTCCGCATTTGGGGTTTCCTCCAATATCATCAACATTATAATCTTCTGGAAACTTCGAAAGGACGACCCGATAAACGTCACTTTTTTTGGTCTCTCTCTGTCCGACTTTATGGTTTGCGTGACTAGTTTGGTATTCTTTCTGGCTACGGGACAATGGTATTTAGAGGAGATTTATATTCATCTGAAGATCACCCCAATGGAAGTGATGTTCCTCACAGTAGGCGTGTCTCATTATGTTAGCGCAAATATCACTATCTTACTGACGACATTCATCGCGTTTCAGAGGTGTGTTTGTATCGTACTGCCACTCAAGGTAAGCTAAGGATGTCGCGACGATAGCATAGTAGAGGTTTGTTCCGTAGGTGAGACAAAGCTAGGAAAAAATAAAGAAGAAAAGACTGCTAAGAAGTGATAGGCGTTAATCGATACAATATAGAGCTAACCAGATGATAACGCCGTCAAAACAAAAATACTGGCAGCATGTGGTATAACACTTGCTCCTACCGTTGACCGCTCACTTTCCATAACAAATTATAGAGGAAAAAAAAACAACATAAATATTGGTTATTAGTTGGCAAAAGACATATTTTTTGGATGCAATATGTTGTTTTGGAAAATGTCCAAAGACGTGCGACAAAATAAGTGCCTACTCTTCATAATAAATGTTTTGAAGAAAGATCAATATGTCTGGACCTTCCAACATTGAAATATAAGAAGAAAGAGAGGTGATTTGATTAAATTATATATAATAGTTCACGGTCCTCGTAATATAAAATATAATGATTCTTTTTGATTAATCTCCAATTACCTTTACTCGAGTAGATGAATTCAAAATATTTATTTCAAGATACTCGACCTCAATTAGAGACCACAAATTAGCGTACTGACGAAAAGCGTGGAACAGTTTAAAATTTCAAACTAAAAATGCTAAAGATATCAATGACTTTAAAAATGCGGCTATGTGGTCTAGTGGTATGACACTCGCTTTCGGATCGGAAGGTCCTGGGTTCGAACCTCGCGCTCGGCGCATAGTTGAGTCCTTGGAAAAGGCTCTTTACTCACATTCTCTCACCGTACTCAGGTGTAAAATGGCCGTTAACAGCGTTGTCTTTGTCCGAAAAATTGTAATATCGCCTTAAAGGCGCCCTACATGTTAAATGTTGCTGTTGACCAGGGACCCCTTGTAAAGCGCTTTGAGCACATTTAGTGGACATTGCGCTATATAAAGCTCAATTTTTAAAAAAAATTGATAAGGAACGTTTTGCTTTAAGATACATAGATATATGATTGAGCATTCATAAGATACCAATAATAATTATTAGATGGCTCTGTTTTTCTTGGTTTGAAAAAAATAATCTGTGCTTTTATCTGTTTTTCCATTTATAATAATTTTATCTCAAAGAATGTTCAATGTGTAATGTCCAATATATTGCTGTTTATGGTTTAAGGGCATTTAAAGATCACTTGGTCCAATATAAAACTATATTACTGATATGGAGAAAAGTGAGTGGAGCAGCCACTTATGTTGATAATAACAAGAAATGAAGTGAGTAGGAAATTGCCAGAAGACAACAGAGAATAAAAATTTTGCGGCGGCGATGGGGCTTGAACCCTCGACCTTATTGGCACGACAACTCCACCTGGCCGGAGTTGTCGTACCAGTAATGTCGCGGGTTCGAGCCCCATCGCAAACGCGAATTTTTTATTCTCTGTTGTCTTCTGACACTTTCCTACTCACTTCATTGTTATTACTGATATGACATGATATATTATGATATGATATTATATGATATGATGATGTTCTGTTTTAACACAATCCAAAAGCCATCAGTACTTATCTATCTAAAATATCGTCTAAATCCATATGCCACAAACCGGACTAACTCTGCTGCGTGTAAACTAAGATTTAAAACATCGTGATAGATAATTTGAAAAATAAGGACTCACTGAGGTCCGTGGACAACTTCAAAAAACATCTCAAAGGTTCCTATTTCAAAAACACCATTTGAATGGTGACAACTTTAATTCAAAGACTGTCAATGATTTTGACGGTGTACGATGCGAAACGCTTTGAGCCCTCGATAAGGAGCGCCATAAAATATGTTGTTACCATTATTATTATTATCATCATCTTCATCATCATCACCACCATCATCACCATCATCATCATCACCATCATCATCATCATCATCATCATCATCATCATCATCATCATCATCATCATCATCGTCATCACCATCATTATCCTCCTCGTCCTCCTCCTCCTCCTCCTCCTCATCATCATCATCATCATCATCATCATCATCATCATCATCATCATCATCTTCATCATTATCTTTATCATTATACTCGTTACTTTAATCCATGTTCCAATGTTTTTGTTCTAGGTCAGAGCGCTTTTCACTCATACACGTGTCACCATTTCCGTTGTGCTCAGCTTCATATTGCCCTCCTTGATGATGCTAACGCCAGCCTATTGTGTCAATCGTCTACAGTGGGGCCCCATTCCTGAACATAACATAAGCGTCCTGCAGAACGTTATGACCGATGATTTCCATGACGTCAAGGCTTGGTCTACCCCCACCAATACTGTAGCATTATTAGTCATACCCTTTGTGATTGTGTCTGTCTGTTCAGTTATAATGATCAAACACTTGAGACAAACTATGAATTGGAGACTTCGTGCGACTAAAAATGATTTTGCTTGGGCTACCAGAACCTCAAAGGAATTTTCCTTATCATCAACGCAATCATCATCGAGGTCAACAAAAAGGGACAGCATTGTGAGAAAGGAACGGCGAATTTTGAAGTTAGTTCTTGTCATAACCTTGGTTTTCTTTTTCTCCTATGTTCCAAATAGAATTATTGCGAATTTTATTAATTTGACAGGTCGCTTTGATGGTGACTTCGACCAGTTTATAGTCTTTGTCTCCATGATTTTGGACACTACAAACTCCAGCGTCAGTATCTTTATCTATCACCGTTACAGCACAAAATACAAGATGACTTTTCAAAGTTTGATTTGTCATAAGAATGGTTGACACGGTCCCCGTGGCAATATCTCTTTCGTGAATGAATCAAAATCATTTGGAGATGAAGGGTACGAATTTGCCATGTGAATTTTTCCCTTGACCTCTGAGTAATAAGTACAACGACCGGTGCATGTGAGACTAGTATGGAGGTTTGTCAAAAAGATGCGATCTCTGAAAAAAAAAAAAAAAAGAAGATAATCAATTTTCTTTGTTCAAGTCAAATTATTTTCACTGTATTATTTTGAAAAGATTGACAAGAGAGATTGATTTTCATAAAGAAATTTATTCAGAATTGAAATTTCACACGTCTCTTTATTCCTCCCATAGAGGAACTTTGTCTTTATGGTCATTCCAACGGAACTGAAATAGCCCAGCGCAAACTCTACTTGGGCGAGATGATTTGCTCAAGGCCACACACGCAATGGGTTTCGAACTCGGTACCTATCGTTACCTTACGATCGCACCGCCCCTAATTAAGTTGACCGTATGTCTTATGTGTATATCAGTCTATGCCTGCTTTAGTGGCTTACTTTTGTTAAAAGCGTGTAACATGTATGATTTATAGGCTTTCTCTCCAAGTAAAAATCAGTATGTAGGCCTCTGAAAATGTTTTCATGCACACTGTAAGTTGCCCTGATCATTGCGTTCTCTTGTAATCAAATTATGTTGCTGCTTGAAGCCCGGAGAAATACATAACAATAGTAAAATTAAATAGAAGCTTCATTGATGATGATCTGTTTTAACACAATCCAAAATCCATCCATGTGGACGTTTCGGGATTCCCCTATGGCAACAAAGCACGATGAATGAGATACTAAAGACGAATGAAGCCAGCCGAACTTTTCATCGCCGTCTGTTGGAATAGTAATCCACCCGGAACAGAAACAGCCGAGAATTTTTGTTTTATCAACTAAGATTGGTCTGTGGACGATGCCACAACGCGCTTTGAACTCATTTTGTGTTGTACAGTTTGCATGCTTCGTCATAATCTACGTTTGTACAAAATTGGGTGACTGCTCTTACCCCCCCCCCCCCCCCCCCCCCTTCCCCCCCCCCCCCCCTTCTCCCTTCTCTCACTCATTCTCTCTCTCTCTCTCTCTCTCTCTCTCTCTCTCTCTCTCTCTCTCTCTCTCTCCCCCCCCCCCCTCTCCTCTCTCTCTCTCTCTCTCTCTCTCTCTCTCTCTCTCTCTCTCTCTCTCTCTCTCTCCATCTCTCTTTCTTTCTTACTTACTTTCTTACTTACCCCCCCCCCTCCCCCTCCCTCCACCCTCCCCCTCTTCTTTACTCTCTATCTCTCTCTCTCTCTCATTTCTCTCATTCTCTCTGTCTCTCTCTCTCTCTGTCTCTCTCTCTTCTCTTCTCTCTCTCTCTCTCTCTCTCTCTCTCTCTCTCTCTCTCTCTCTCTCTCTTGTTTCTCTTCATTTACAAATGCACATACACACACACACACACTTATATATATATATATATTTTGTGTGTGTGTGTGTGTGTATGTGTGTGTGTTTGTGTGTGTGTATAATATATAATATAACGTATGTTCTGACAATCCGATTTTGAAAGATGTCCTCAATTGATTTCAATCTGTAAAGTTTAAATTTGTGGAAATGCAAACTCTCTAGAATTCTCACGGCCCCGCCATCTCTGCCTAGTTAGGTTTTCGACTCGTCACAGTCTGAATGTTGTCAACGTTGTGAATGCTTTGACGTAGCAACAAATTATATACGTAAATCACTCGCTTAGTGACAATAAACCCTTTCTAGGACAGTTGCCAAATAAAGAATATAACATTCAACTTTGTTTTGTTGGGTTTTTTGTTGTTGTTGTTGTTTGTTTGGGTTGTTTTTTTTTGTTTTGTTTCTTTGTTTGTTTGTCAAATAAAAGATGAAACATGTTGATTTCTTTACTTCTTTACAATAAAATAAAAAAACAACTTTTCCGACCGAATAAACAACAGAGACATGTTTATCATCTCACTTATCATCTCATCATCATCATCATCACATCATTATATCATCATCATCATCATCTATCATCATCATCATCATCATCATCATATCATCGATATCATATCATCATATCATCATCATCATCATCATCATCATCATCATCATCATCATCATCATCATCATCATCATATATCATCACATCTTCATCATCATCAATTATCATCATCATCATCATCATCATCATATCATCATCATCATCATCATCATCAATATCATCATCATCACATTCATTCATCATCATCATATATCATCACATCTTCATCATATCATCATCACTCATCATCATCACATTCTCATCACATCTTCATCACCATCATCATCATCATCATCATCATCATCATCATCATCATCATCATCATCATCATCATCACCATCATCATCATCATCGTTCATCCTCATGCTTATCATCATCACTATCATCATAATTGTGATTTTGAAAATTTGAGGTATTTTATTGCGGAATATCCACTTAACGTGCTCGAAACGCTTTATAAGTGATACCTGGCCAACAGCAACACTTCATAATAAGGACTGTTAGGCAATATTACAATGTTTTCGGACAGAGACAACGCTGTTAATGGCCGGGTACTAATATAACACCTGAGCACGGTAAGAGAATGAGGGTAAAGAGCCTCTTCCAAGGACTCAACCATGCGCCGAGCGAGGCTCGAACCCAGGACCTTCCGATCCCACAGCGAGTGTCATACCATAAGACCACATAGCCGCATGATCATCATCATCATCATCATCATCATCATCATCATCATCATCATCATCATCATCATCATCATCATCCTCACCATCATCATCATCATCATCATCATCATCATCATCATCATCATCATCAACATCACCATAACCATAACCATCAGGCACCACAGCCAACACTATCACCACACACTTCATCAACAATCCATCCATTCAACCAAGAGACTTCAAACGAGTTTTTTGTTTTGTTTTTGTTCTTTTCCGCCTCATCAATTATCTTTTCTCTCCCCTACCTTTTGTCTTGCTCTCGACAAGTCAAATACTATTTTCCATGGAAAATGAAAGAAGAGAATAAGAAAAACCACACATAAACACACATACGGTATATATATATATATATATATATATATATATATATATATATATATATATATATATATATATATATATACCAGATTCCACATCCAATTCCAATAAAATAAGACAGGAAAAAGAAAAAAGATGCCTGTTTTGTGGTTTCGCCGCGATCCATCTATTTCAACCAAACCAGAACGATATATACTGACTGTAAAAGTCACACCAATTTCTGCGGTTTCTATTTAGAAAGAATATGTATCGCTATTTTGGAAAGCTGTGAGTTCCTTATGAATTTATAATGTGTGGTCAGCGGCGTACTTAATAGGTAGTTAGCGGGTCTTCTGCCAACTCCCACACCCCATAATTTCATTTTCATGCATACAGTATACGATTATGTGAAATCTAGTTGCTGTTTGCCACCCAGTATGACTGATTTTGCGAGTCGACGGCGTCCTAGGAAGATACTCATTTGCGTTTGGATGGGAAGGATGCAGATCGAACCCAATGAAGTCATATTATGTATTATATATTTATATATAATCACCCTGATCCAAAGTAAATCCTATCAGAGACTAACTTAAAAAACGGAGGTCGTGCCTGCAGTATACGAGCTGTAGGATAGAAAACGTTTACCTCATAATATTATCAATCGATTTAGATTACCCCTGCCTAACCTGCCAACAATTAGAAGTCTCGGGTTTAGGAATCATAGATACTTGGTCTGGTTTTTTTTTAAATTGATCTATTTAGCCAGTTATTAACTGTCGTACTCTGGAAAGACACGTATTTAAACATTTGGTCAGAAAACTCGTCCTTCAAATATCGACCGATTTAAATAACCCTCATCTTAGCAAAAACTCTCAAAAAACGTGGGCCTTTGCAAAAGTTCATTACGACAAAATACACAATTCACGCGGTGGGTTACTTATCTTAAGGTAAGAAGCGAATTGTGGGAGTTGTTAAATCTTACGAAAAAGCGGCGTCTTCCTGTGAGTCTTTATATTATTTTATGGACAGCATTGGGATTAGTTAAATCTTAAGGACAATCATGGAGATTTGTACATGTGCTTGATTTGAGCGAGCTGTTATAATTTAAAGAAAAGCGTAGGGACTTGAGCGAGTTGTTATATATCATAAAGAAAAGCGTAGTGATTTGAGCGAGTTGTTTGTCTTAAAGAAAAGCGTAGGGACTTGAGCGAGTTGTTATATTTCATAAAGAAAAGCGTTGTGATTTGAGCGAGTTGTTTGTCTCAAAGAAAAGCATAGGGATTTGAGCGACTTGCTATATAGTAGGACACTCGCTTTCAGATCGGAAGGTCTTGAATTCGAGCCTCGCTTGACGCATAGTTGAGTCCTTGGAAAAGGCTCTTTACTCACATTCTCTCACCATACTCAGATGTAAAATGAGTACATGTCCGTTAACAGCGTTGTCTCTGTCTGAAAAAAAATGTAATTACTGCCTAACATGCGTCTTGTCTAGTCGTACATGTTACGTGTTGCTGTTAGTCAGGGACACTTTGTAAAGCGCTTTGAGCACGTTTAGTGGATATCGCGCTATTTAAAAGCTGTAAAAAAGCATAGGGATTTGAGCGAGTTTTCATGTTTTTAAAAGATGTATAAGGATTCATTCAAGTAGTTATACTTTTTTAAGGAAAAACATCGGGATTATTGCGAGTTATTAAATGTTAAGAAATACTTCGGAATTGTTTTAAATTCGTGACAGTATGGTACATGATACTCAATGACCTATTCTTACAATCAATTTCTTTTTTTCATTTTCACAGTCCTACTCTGAAAGATGATACTGTTATTGATAAGAAAAGCCATTCATAATGGATTCAAAGTTGTTATTAGTTATAAACTGAATTGTCATACCAAGTTGACCCTGATTATTGTTTGTAAAAAGGTGATAATCTAGAGCAAAAGAAGAAGTGAAATAAAATGTCCTGTTGAGCAAATTGAGGCTCGATAATCTTGTCCATTGCAAAAACAAACTTGTCTGAAACGAGAATTGATTCCGGGATAATAATAATAATAATAATAATAATAATAATAATAATAATAATAATAATAATAATAATAATAATAATAACAATAATAATTATAAACTTATAAAAAGCGACTTCGCTATAACTCCGAGACACCAGACTCTAAGCGCCTAAATTACAAATTACTTTGGCTGAAACATACTCATTTACACACACAAGCACACACACACACATACACACACACAACACAACACACAACACAAACCAAACCTATCTTGCTTCTCATACCATCTACTAAAATCGAAACAAATATGTTTTAAGCGAACGTTTAAAAATAGACAAAGATTCTTTTTCACGAATGCTCTGCGGTAAGGCGTTCCAAATAGAGGGTCCGAAATGAGAAAAGGATCTCATTCCAGCATTTTTCCGAATTCGAGGGACAACTAGTTTTGTGGAATCACTGGCCGAACGTAAGGGGCGGGGTTTTGAATATCTTTCAATTAGTTCTGAAAGGTAGGAAGGGGCAGTACCTTCAAGACAATGATACACTAAAACACAAGCTTTGAATTTAATCCTTTTCTCAACAGGCAGCCAATGCAGGTCATGAAGCAGAGGTCCGGCAGAGTCGCACCTACGCTTCATGAATACTAGTCTGGCAGCGCTGTTTTGTTGACGTTTCAGATTGTATTGCGAAACGCCAAACAACAGAGCATTACAATAATCCAATTTCGATAGTACGAGGGACACAACCAGGTGCTTGGTCACATCCTCAGATATGAACCGTCTAATGGAAGCAATCTTTTTTAGTTGGAAAAAGAGAGATCTAACCAAATTATTAACCTGATGCTCCATCGACAGTCCAGAGTCTGAGAATGTGCCAAGGTTTTTCACTTTGTCAACAATTTGAATGGAGGCATCCCCCAACTTCAAATCTGTTTGGGATCCAGGGTCTAGTGCAAATACACACCACTCTAAGGCACTTCGATCGCATCAAATCGAAGAGACGAAAACAAAAAAGCAATCCTACAGAGCCATGACAGCCATTGAGCCAGAGTTCATTCTGGTTTCTGAGGTACATAATAGACACTAAAAATCGCCTCCCACCCTTTGGAAAGAAAGATCGTTTTTCGAAATATAACATCTGCCAGAACAAAGAGATCTAGCTACTCAATCACTGCGGGGGAGAACATGGTGATCAGAAAAGAAAAACACTACTGCACAATAAATGACCGATACTGGCGACTTAGCTTATGAGCAAATTAAATACTCTACCAGCTGAAATATCGGGATTCTTTTAAGTGCCTCTGAACACGTCTCAAGAACGAAGGAGAGAGAGAGAGAGAGGGTGAGAGAGAGAGAGAGAGAGAGAGAGAGAGAGAGAGAGAGAACGTTCCATTCAATCTTTCCATGAGAGGAATAATGGGACGGGGTAGGGTGTTGGGAAATCACGCACTCTGTGGATATCTAAAAAAAAAAAAGTGAATTTACTTGACCATTAAAATTCGCCACTTTTTAATCTTACCTATAAAAATAGGCTTAGAAAGAATAACGTACAAAATTGCAATGACAGTAGATAATACAGCAATTATAATTTTTCCTAAAAGATATAAAAGGTAAAATATTTATTGGGTGTCTAGCTAGGACTACTATAGATGTCACTGGTGTCTAGCAATCTGCGTTTATTTAATTTCGATGATGATGATAATGATGACGACGACCATGGCGATGATGATGATGATGATGATGATGATGATGATGATGATGATGATGATGATGATGATGATGATGATAATGATGGCGACGATGACACTGAAATCCTGATGAAATCTGATGATGACATGAAGAAGGCAACGATAACGACGATAACAACAATTATCTAATGATATTATGATGATAACAATAATGGAAATTAAGATCATAAATTTTGACGAAGACGGCGTTCAGCCGGAACAGCAACGCTTTGGACAAGTTTCGATCAGTGACCTGACCTGCTTCAACTTTAAGTATAACCAAGCTTAGATAAAGATTAATTATCGTACGTTACGCATCCTAGAATTTCCAAGTGGATGAGTGTAACTCTATATCACAGAGGGGAACGTATGTAAATAATAAGTAAATCTACTTCTTACTGCTTCGTGATTTAAGAAAAGATTCATACAGTATACGAACAAAACTAACATCTCACTGAAAAGACGAACCCCTAGAGAGATAACGTATTACAAACTTTTAAAAAAAAGAAAAGAAAATGATGGTGGTATCTATCCCCTTACATACAAATTATATTATGAATGACACATCATATTATCTATCTTTCTTTTCTTTTTTTTTCTTTAGTTTTCTTCCTTTTTCTTTTCATCGTAATTTCTGGATTTCTTACTAAAACCATGTCAGTTCCATGTGACCGCACGCTCCAGTTCACGTTAATGAAGAAAACATTTCTATCGCACGCTGACGAATCATCTTTATTTCATGTTTGACCTGAAATCATCAAACGCTTTAAACAAATGTAACCCCCCCCCCCCCCCCCCACCCCTTCCTTCCAGCTGTCAAAAATTCTTAAACCTGAGAATTCGTAAGGGTCAAATGTGCCATAAACTGGCAAAAGGCCCTTTTTGGGCAGATTTCTTTTTATTTCAAAATATGATAAATTAAGATGACCCTCTAATTGATTAAAAACTCTTAAAGATGAAACTTCTTAAATTCGTTAAGAAAATAAATAAGAAGTCTCAGTTTTAATCATTTTTTTTATTAATCTTAATTTATCTACATTTGATGGTTTTAAAAAATGGTATAAAAAGGCATTTTGTCAGCTTATGGCAGATAAATGACTTTGCTGAGTTTGGAGAGAATTTGACGCAAGGTCAGATCTCGCCATTTGAAACATTATGCAGTTGTTGTTGTTGGGTTTTTTAAAAAAAATTTCAATTTAAAAAAAACCCCCAACAAATTCCGCCCTTCCCCGTCGACTAGGCATTCCATTGATGAATAATATATGTAATCCATCAAACAAACGTCCGATGTCAACAGAAATCACCCAAATTGTCCAGGGTGAGCAAACCGAGTTGAATGGTCTTGTCCATGGGGAAAAAAACACAATTCCTGAAGATAGGCTCAAACCCGGAACCTTCTGAGTTACAGAACAAAGCTTTAACCACATGGAAATCTCGCTCCCTTGTTTGTATGGGCTTTTTTTTAAACACCCCGATAAAGGTTTCCTTGTTGGTAAAAGAGTAGACGTAGAAGGCAAGGGAATGATTATGTTTGAAAGTCATTGACAGAAAAAACCCCACCAAAGTGACAAATTTTGAAGAAATTTGGCATTATATCGTCCCAAGTATTGGTAACCTCTGTGGTGTAATGAAAACACGTCGTCCCGACCGGTAATCGGGCCCACACACTCTCACTAATCTGTGATCAGGCCTGAGGTTCGATCCCGAGTGGAGGCAGGCTGATTTTTTGGGGATCGTTTCATTTATTCATTCTTCTTGTATTTTTCAACTGCTTTCATAAATGCTTTTCCAGATCTTTACTGGAAAACTACTGTAAACTGTACTCTGAAATAAAAATGTTAGGGGGGGGGGGGGGGGGGGTCAGAGCATTCATCCTTCAAATTATATATTCAAATCAGGTAAAGTACCCTTATCTTGTCAAAAACATTTGTGAGAAAAGGGAAACCGGAACGTCCAAATAATTTGTTGTCTATTCCATTTTGTAATGGGAGCGATCTATATTCATGTTTTCGTCCAATAAAGTCATCAATCACGTGATTCGTTGCTGTCGAACGATTTGACATTTCTGAACAAATGTAAACACGCTTCTTTGTTGTAAACATACCCATGTGTCAAGCTGAACACAATGACCAATCGTGATGTTAGATAGTTCAAAATCTGTGAACACTTTTCACTATGTAGGTCACTTTGAGTACATTTTGCAATGTGACCAATGACCTCGAACACATGGAAAGTTAATATAGATCATGCCCATTGTTATTGATCTCTTTGAGCTTCAAGCAGTGACATTTAGCTTCATATTGTGTCGAGTATTAGAGTAGCAACATTTTAGTACTAGACAATTTGTGGAACATCATTCATTGTTCTTAACAATAAATTATACGTCATCTGAATTCAATTAAAATTGAAAAAAAAGTTGTCGTGCAGCCATCATAGACATTTAGGTCCATGCGTGCAACAAGATTCGTTTTTGGCAAATTGATCATGCAACCCCTTTAATAGCCTACTCTGTCCACTGGTTGCCCATTGAAAAGCGTACGTATTACAAAGCAGCGTGTCTTGTTTATAGATAGAACGAAGTTGACGCCACTCGGGTATTTGTTATTGTTTTTTGCCATCCATATTTATGAGTAATTCTCACTTAACTGTATTATCCAAGCTATAAAAGTTCATGATGTTTTGTGTATTGGTCCGTTATACTTCCGGATGGCAATGTTGTGAGCTTCAAAGCCAAGCGCATACTATCTATTAAGTGTTTGACTATTAAGTGTTTAAGCTCCTGGCTATCTCACATATGTGACCCATCGTCTCAAAACGGTATTATGTCGGAACGAACCAACTGCTTAAAAGCCGAATTTAATGTTAAACTGGTCAAAAATATAAATT
The DNA here is from genome assembly GCF_034508935.2 of Berghia stephanieae. NCBI lineage: Eukaryota > Metazoa > Mollusca > Gastropoda > Nudibranchia > Aeolidiidae > Berghia > Berghia stephanieae. The sequence goes on along the minus strand of NC_088364.1, from coordinate 36,440,273 downwards.
GTTGGCATGAGCACCCTAAAATATGGTATCCATTCTCCTCAATAAAACATACAAACTCAACACAAGTCTATATTTCTGGTTATAAATTAAATTTTCAACATCTTAACTATCCCGACTTAATACCGTTTTGAGGTGAAGGGTCACATATCACGTGGTCGTGTGCACATTTGAAAACTACTCAATACGATCATGTAATAACCAAACGAAAATTTCCGGGAAAAAGATCAAGAACAAAATTCGATGATAGATCGTTTGCTTAATTCGGCCCTATGATTTGGAATGAACTACCACTGGGTCTGAGGGAGGGCAAAGTCTTTACCCGCCTTTGAAAAGAATATCTAGACTCATTTTTACTGTACTTGTTTTTATTGACGTTATGAACCCCTTGATTTGGCTATCAATTGATTGTATGTATTGCTTTGTTGTTGTTTTTTTTTATTCTTGTGGGTTATTTTTTCCTATTTTTCATATTGATGTTTTACATTGTAAAGTGCCCAGATCTTGTGTTTAAACGTGAATAGCGCTATAAAAAGTATTATTATTATTATTATTATTATTATTATTATTATTATTATTATTATTATTATTATTATTATTATTATTATTATTATTATTATTATCAAAATTGCATAATTTACTTCGAAAAAATTGGATTTTCGGAATCTGTCTCACCTCGAAATGGCGATGAGTCACAATATTATAGCTCTGATTTCCTCCTTTGACCAAGTTTCAAGGTGGGCTGCCATCTTTAAAATCGTCTAGAAATTCATTGTGCAAAATGATGCACTTCATAATTTCTGGGAATATCCGTAAGGAAATAAGGTATATCATGTCGTTTACAGAATTAAAAAATCTCCACTGGTTGCTGAGCAATGGGCATTTTTCGGTTATTTCTGAAAGAGCCCTCGTATAACCCACCATATCAAAGCTGTGTCGTGTTGAGATGATCAAGAGGCTGGAAATCCAAATAATAGCCTGAGATGTAAACAATTTCTTACATTCCAACAAATCCAAGGTTACTCAGTCTTACCATTTTAGCTGTAAATTCACTTTTCATGGTCTGGTTCATCCCGACGTAATACCGAGTAAGTGATTATTTATTTATTTATTCATTATTTATTTATTTATTTTTATTTATTTATTTATTATTTATTTAATTATTTATTTTTTTGCTTGCTTTAATTTATTATTTATTTATTAATTTATTATATTATTTATATAATTTATAATTATATTTATATATAATTTACTTTTCTATTTTGTTTGTTTCTTTCTTTCGTTCTGTTAATTATTTATTCTACCTGTAATGATTGAAAATTCTATGTTAATGTATGTTTCATATTGGCAATTGCCTAAAATAAACCTTTGAATCTTGAAACTTAAAATTCTTTTTAAGGGGTCGTAGTGGGTCGTATTATAGTATAGCCGTATCCATAAGTAACTGTTTCTAGTAAAATAACTGCCGTCTTGATAAATGGAGATGTAAATATTATAATAATATAATATGACGTTGCAACGATAAACTTACACAACAACTAAAATTATTTCAGTCTGGGTAATAAGATAAAACAATATAATCTGTGCAATTAAACACACAAGACGCTGATGGGTGTGTGAAGTGTCGACTTGAAACTTGAGTTGCCAGAGATTAACCATTAACCAGTTAATTGCCGTACTCTGGAAAAACTCGTATTTAAATTTTTTTTGCCAGAAAACTCGTCCTTACTTCAAATATTGATCGATTTAAATGACCCTCATTAGGCAAATACTTTCAAACCTGGTCATTTAAATCGGTAGATATTTGAAGGATGAGTTTTCTGGCCAAATTTTTTAATGCGGTTGTTCCAGAGTGCGGTAGTTAACTGGTTAAGGAACCGGAAGACATTTTGGTGGATATGTAAACACGAATACTATATAATAACATTAGCGCTATGCTAAAAAACGTAATCTTTTAGAGCCACGACAACGTATAAAAAATGACGTTCGATTGTAAAAGAAACTTCTCATCATCGTATTCCTCGTCCGTAAGTCTTTCAAAGACAAAATAAAGAATTAACTAAAAAAAACCCTAAGACGTTTGTTTATTTTTCATACCGATTCGCACGGCTTATAACTGCTAGACGCCCTCTTCAAGTTTCGTTGTATTTTTGTTTTGTTTTTTTGTTTTTAGTCTGGGTTTTTTTTTAATGTTCTCTTCTTCCCTGTATTGTTATATGGCCATGATTAGCAGGATTTCGTTTTACATTTTGAGGAAATTAAAAAGATGACGACAAAGTTCAAATCAAGTCGATTGTAAAAACTTTCAAATCTATCGTGTTGAGATATCAATTCATTTAACCCCTTTTCAGCGGGGTAGTATTTCACTCTCTAACCTATTAACACGTTTCCACCAAGAGTAGAAGTAACAATGAAGCAAGAGACATATCCTTGTTAATTCTCTATACTGCCATAATCTGTAGAAAAAAACCAAAAACAACACGATTTTAAAAATTTGGCCAGAAATTTCTTCCTTCGACTATCTGTTGATTAAAATGATCCTCATTTATCGAAAACTCTCAAATCTGGGACTAATGGCATATTTAGGCGTACAGACTTTTCGTACACGGTCCAACGGATTTCCATAAATTGTGGATTATGGACCAAAACTCACGAAAACTGAGCGTGTAAACGAGGAATTTCAATCTCGTATGCCCGCCCGCATGATATTTTCCCGTGATTCGTTTGTCAATTTCACCGAAGTCTCTCTCAATTCAAACTGCGGAAGAATATTCTCTCTAATGAGTGAGTGAAGTCCACTCCTTTATGTGTGTCCACGTGTTTGTGTGGTATGTGTGTGACGGCGGTGTGATGGTGGTGATGTGTGGGTGTGTGTGTGTGTGTGCGTGTGTGTGTGTGTGTCGTCCCAGATCCGACGCGGAGCAATTTACTGTACATCTAAACGGAACATCTCTCGTCGACATATTATACGATTCACGGTGACCCACATCCACCGCGTCTAATCTATGTTCGTCGGACAGTGGACGAAAAGTCTGTACGTCTAAATGGGCCATAAGACCTCCGTCACATGTTTGTGAGTTTTTGACAAGATGAGGGTCATTTTAATCGATCGATATTTGACGGTAAAGATTTCTGACTAAAACTTTTTTTAACATGTTTTTTTTTTTTGGTTTCTATCTTCAAATTAGCAATGTAGATGAAAACTGCTGAAGCATTAGATATTGATGCTATGGGTTTGGGTAAAATACTCACAGTATCCGCAAGCCGGTCTTTACGTGCCAACACACAAAATTATGTGTAACCTTGGACGTTTATAGTCTGATTGATATAACTGAGTGACGAGAATTTAATTCCTTCTATAGCTTAAATCGGTCTGAAATACAACATAGGATACATTGTGATGTGAAGGACATTATGTCTTGCCGTTAAAATGTTAATAACGACAACAACAAAAAATATCAACAATAATAATAAATATATTTTAAAGAAAGGAACTGATATTCAGAGAAACGGACACGGTGGACTTAGTAAAAATCATGGTGCGTGTATTAGTGAATTGAAATAGGATTACAGCGTTGTGTAGTAGTGTAAAAGTAGAATTCGTGAAAGAACTCACGTGGACAGGAATAACAAGAACACGGTGAAGTTTTAATTTCATCTGAAGAGATAGGAATTGTCCAGGAGGAGTCGAACACAGATGGATTATGTTCGGGGTTTTCAGTAGATTAATTAGATTGGGGCTAATTCTGTTGTTAGAGAGGGGCTAATTCTGTCGTGTGCTGACAAAACACGTTTTTTCCTATTAATTTGGATAGAAAGCGTTTAATACAAATATCGCTCGTATACTATGACCCTCAACTTAATTTTAAAAATTGAATATTTATACGGAAAAAAATCGCCGCGCCATGTCTCGTCCTACACGTTATATTCTGTTGGCCAGCGACTCCTTATAACGCGCTTTGAGTACGTTAAGTGGATAGTGCGCTATATAAAAGCTCGATTTTATCTTATTTTACGTATTTTTTAATCTCGTTTTTGTAGGGTTACCGGAAATCTTATCCCGATTACACAAGCGCTTGGCTGGAACTCCTTTGTGTGGGCTGGTGAGGTGAAAGGGCAGGGAGAGAGAGAGAGAGAGAGAGAGAGAGAGAGAGAGAGAGAGAGAGAGAGAGGAAGAGAGAGAGGGAGAGAGAGAGAGAGAGAGAAAGAGAGAGTGAGAGACAGAGTGAGAGAGAGAGAAGCGGTCTGGCAAATGTCACCTCTGTAGAATTATAGTTTGACCAGTGAGTGAGGCAGGCAGCCTATCAAGGGCTCATCACACTTGTGTGGAGTATTTGTTGCATGATGGTAGGGAGATTAACTCCCGTGGTTTATTGACAATTATTCCACGGGTACAAAAAGTATAAAAAACTATAAAACGAATTTTTTAGACTTAATGTATGAAAAAAATCACGTTCGAACTTTTATCACAGATTGTATGATGAATATCGTTGCTTACATGATAGTTCTTTTTTAAATTATAATTTATTTTGATTTTATTTCTATATTTTTTTTTTTTTTTTTTTTTTGTTGTTGCAAAATGCTGTTAAACATCTGTTCTCGTTTTCAGGATTTAACGTATTTTACATTATTGTATTTTGATTTTCTAATTGTTTTTTTTTTAATTATTTTTTTTCTTTTTCTTTTTTTGGTTTCCTTACAATAGTTTTGACTCCGAATTGGTCGTTATTACGTTTTTAAAAAAATTATGGTCATTCATTTATATATATTCATTTAAGTTCAATTATTTTATGAAGAAAGAGGAAGGGTGGAACATGTGTGAAATATGATATAGTACTCGCTTCAACACGAACATAATGACAAATGGAGTACTCAACGCTATGATCAACAAGTAGACACCTTTACAATAACTTGTAAGAGGAGATATGTCAAATCTGACACTCCTTTCGCATGTCTAATATTTCCTGTCAGATATTCTGGAATATCCTGACATCATACTAGTGCATAGAGTACTCGTGTGTATTAAGTTCCCCTGCGTGTAAATATTATTTATAAACCTAAACGTTGTAAGGCCTTAAGCAAAGATATTTCCTTCCGAGTCAATGTTATAATCTTACTGGCGTACTCGGACAAAAACAAACAAACAAACACTTTTTAAGATTTTGGGCAGAAATATCCTCCTTCAAGAACCGATCAGTTAAAATGTCTCAGTCCCAGTTTTGATAGTTTTTTTGTTTTTGTTTTTTTTTTTGACAAGAAGAGGGTCATTTTAATGGATCGATATTTGAAGGACGAGTTTTCTAGCCAACAATTTTTAAAAATGTGTATTGTCAGAGTACGACAGCTTAGGGGCCTATGTAGTCTATATCTCTCGGCTTGAATTAATTGATGGGTATAAATATTACGTGGCAGGGTTGCCAGTTTGAAAATTATGATGCCAGATGGATTAAACAGAGCTCTGGATTTATGGGCACTTAGCACGTAAAAGTCAACAAATTGCTTTCTAAGATTCCAATACATTTTGATGATAGATTAAGAGTACTCAAAATCATCATACCAAAAGTTTACCACAATCGAAGGATGCAACCATCGATCTTTTAGGTCAAAAGTTGAAGAAGCAGATGATGCCAACAAAAAAAAAAAGTTTAATTAGATACATTATTTTTTCATAAATGTGCTTTAAGTAGGGTTTGTTTCATTGCGAGAAAGCCCTATTCCCTTTGATTCATTTTCTGGCAACTGTACGTTTTCGTCAACCTCGTATGGATATTGATTACACTTCGCGTATTCATAGCAATCTACTTGTGTGAACTTTTATTTTTGTTTGTGTTCAGGAAGGACGCCGTTATATATTGTTGATTTTCGTTAGAATATGGATCTTGTGAATTAAACCAATGTAAAATAACTATGCTCACTTGCGCTTTACAGTATTATTCCTTTCCATCGTTTAGTTTAGTAGTACTGATGGGTGGCCGTGCTTGGGTCGGTGGATTTTACAACAAGACCATAGCAAACTAGAGATCAGAGTATGAAGGTTAAGAACAAGACCCATTGCGGCTTCTAATCGCCGCACTGCGGTCGGACAATGTTTACAGACCTACCTGTCGCTTCATTATTAAGGAACAGTAGTAGGTACCCCAGCCTCGACTGATAAAGTCCCCTGTGCTACTTCTTTATGTGAAGCAACCAGTTCAAACTCATGCAATATCAAAACCTTGGAGAATTTGCAGAATATTTGCTTAGATTGGGGAATCAAGATTCAAGCATTTATCAACAGTCTTGGAAGAAAGACATTCTTTCAGAGAGTAATTTGGAGCATATCACAAATGCTTAGTTAAATGGAGAAAACGTCTGATGATCCATTTGCACTCCCAATATTGAGGAAGAGGAATTCCCTTTGGAAACGGTTGCAAGAGAATCAGAAACAATATAGCAAAAGAGGCAGATGACAGAATGAAGAAGAGAAAAGAAATGAAAAAAAAAAACTTAGAGATCTGAAAAAGAAAGCGGGGTAAGCAAAGCAGCGCATAGAAAAGAGAATGCAGTTGATGGAAGAATGATAGAGAGCAAAACAAGGCCACCAAAAAGGAACTTGAGTTCACCATTTTGACGTCGAGTCACTTCTTGAATTTAATGAGTACACCTCCTCACCTCCTTGACTGTCTGTTGCTAATTAATCACGTTTAACCTTCACATATGAGTGTTTTAGCTGGTTCACCCATCGGTCAGCTCTAATCCTGGTTTCTAAAGCGTTAAACGGACAATACTTATTGCCTAGTAAAGTACTTTCCGCAATTCTAACAGACCCAGCTGGTAGTTGGACAGGAATGGGTGTCAGCTAGAAATCTTGACACAACTCAGGATCGATTTCGGTCCCTTTGCATGTGGAGCCAGTGCTCTGCCTACTGAGCTATGGAGATCCCCAAAAAGGTAGAGGTCAACATCATTTGTTTTGTTGTTGAGTGTTTGGGAATTCGTGTTTTGTGCACACACCAGGATTATTCCCAAAAGCCAAAAAGCCTCCGATTACTAAGCAAACTTCCTGAGTCGGCGTGTGCCTAGAGCAAATATTTTTTCCCTCACGACATAAGTCAGATTTCGTTATGAGGCTATGGCGTGCAGAAACAGGTCAACGTTGGCCCGCCCTACCTTCTTTTTCATTTCTTTATCTTTCTTTCCCTTGCTTGAGCAAAATGCTAAATCTGAATTAATAACATACTACAATAAGCACAGTTAATGTTTACAATCATAGCATCCGCCCATGATATCAATGTAATCTGACAATATGAAACTGTTTATATTGACGCCCATTCTCACAAGTGTATAACATTTCAAAGGAATAGT
>NC_088364.1:36362932-36430432 GCF_034508935.2 Berghia stephanieae | reverse complement strand
TATTTGCTCACATTCTCTCACCGTACTCAGGTATAAAACGAGAACCTGACCGTTAGTAGCGTTGTCTCTGTCCGAATAAAAAAAAATATCTCCTAACAGGCGCCCAGTCTCGTCCTACGTGGTATATTATGTTGCCGTTAGATAGGGACCTTGCGCTATATAAAAGCTCGAGTTTAAGTTTTAAGATTTAGTCTAAGACCAGATACACCGCCAGTGTTTAATTGGGATCCAATTCTTTCCACTGTTTGAACTAGTTTCCTTGTCTTGCTTTTTCTTGAGAACGCATCTTAACTTCCAATCCATCAACTTTTGGATATCACATCATCTCTTTTTTTTATTAGCGATAAAATTATATAAACCAGCAGTAGAACTCCTGAAAACTGAACAATCAAAAATAAAGATTCAAATTGATTACTAAACCGACACATAAAATCCACACAAGAAAATCTAACCCAAAAAAATCTCTGTGGGTGGCCTTATCCAGTATTGTGTTCTACTTATGCTATATCTTTGTATCTCTTTACCAAAGCTCTGCCGCACGCTAACAACACTCCATTTATCATTAACGCCAATTTTAACAACATTACATATGCATGAATCAAGATGAGCTGCCTCAGTATGTCAAAAACAAAATCATAAACATGAGACTTCTAACGATCCCGAATTAAGAATGTTTGACAAATGAAGATAACCATATCAGCTCATCGATATTTGGGGGAAAAGCTTTCTGACCAAAAAAAAAAAAAAAAAAGAGAGAAAAGCATTCTGTCAGTGTATGATAGAATTGCTTTTGCTCGTAACCAAACGTGTTAAAGATTTGAGCGATAAAACCGCAAAACCTCGATAAACAAACCGGCAACTTATGACTTTCCCACTAAAATATACCGCCAATGATCTCTTCCGTCATACAATGAAACACAAGGAATTAACTGTGGATTGACACAGGACGGAATGTACCATCACTTTTGGTGCTGGATGGTTGGTGAGTCAGAAGATACAAGATAGGATTATCATCAAGGCTACTCAGAAAATAATAACGAGAAAAACTTTTATTTTCTTCTAAGCGAGATGTTCTCAGCGAAATTAAAGATGATAAGATGTTATCTGAAAGCTAATAATAATAGAATGGTTTAATAGTAAGCATCTAGATAGGCATCTATCTATCCTTACCAGAAAAAAAATATTATCAATATTATAAGGATAAAAAATAACTGAATACTAAATTGCTCTAATCCCCCCCCCCCCCCCCCCCCCCCATTCTTCATGGTTTTGGGACTATTGTTTTTGTCCTTTCCAGAAGATTGTTTTTCAATACTATGAAAAGGAGTTAAACAAAACATACAAATAGATTTTTTAAAAAGTAAGTAATAATAAATAAATAGATAAATTAATAAATAATTAATAAATGAATAAATAGATAAATAAATAATCCAAGACAAACAAAAATCAAGGGAAGAAAAAATTAATGGGATAAAGCATAAGACAAATCTACCACAAATCACTGACATATTTATCTCTTTTTTGTTTGTTTTTTGTTTGTTTGGTACATTAATCAATTAAAAAGAACAATTTTGTAATAAGGAAAATTTACATATTTCGTTTCTCGTACTAAACAAAAATGAATGAGAGCTACCAAAAAGAAAAAAATACCAAACGCGGATTGTTTCGGGTTCAAAAGCCTTCTTCAACCAACAACAACAACAAAAATAAAAACATAAATACATTACTTTAAAACTAGATAAACGGTTTGTGTGTGTGTGTGTGTGTGTGTGTGTGTGTGTTTGTGTCTGTATGTGTGTGTGAACATATTAACTTGAGCTTTTATGGAGGACAATATCTATTTGATGAGTTCAAAATTCATATGTAGGTAGAGACATGAATTCCTTGAGGCGCTATTGCGACTTTTTTTTTTTTTTTTTTTTTGGACAAAGATTATGTTGTTACCGGATACTCATACCAGAGTTTTATACCAGAGTACTGGGAGAGAAAAATATCAGCAAAGATCCTTTTCCAACAGCGAGACATGAACCAAGGACCTACATGTCCGAATGCAAGTGTTATACCATTAGACCACAAACCCACACGACTTGTAAGTATGCTTGTTCAGTGATGATTATGAAACGAAAGTAGAGAGTATCATATTCATATGTCCACTTTTGGTGCCAGAGTGTTAAACAGTATATTATCATTTACCAGTATCAGATGAAAGAAACTGGTGGAACAAATTATTGTGCCGTTTGTTTCCATAGTCAGGTACTCTACATGATATTAACCAACGATACTGTAAACATTTGTTGCACTCTCTAATACTCACAATCTGAAAAGAAGATACAATTCCGAGTAGAAAGAAAAATCCAATAATAAAAATCATCCCAAACTCCAACCAACGTCATTTCGAGATTGAGCCTCAGACTTCGTGAAAACCTGAATGTTTGTGCCTGAAAAGTGTTAGGTTATCTTCTTGGTGACAAAGTAAATTCTCCGCAAGATGGTCCAAACAGATTCAGTGTCTTGAACAATCTAGGTACAAGTTCAATAATATCTACGAAAACCGGGACAAAGTTCGAGTCTACAAGACATACCTGGTATTTTCAAATAGCTTCCCAGCAGCCGCCATTTTTTTATTCGCTCAACCTTTCATCCCCGCAGTCGCCATTTATTTCGCCCAGTCTTTCACTTTCATCACTAGGCTGACGGTCACCGGAAGTTGATTCCTCCACAGCAAAACCAACTGAAAATATTTTAATGGGGAAAAGATGAGAGCAGTCCAACAATCAATTGACATCGGCAGCAGAATCATGTCGCTGTCTGGGACCTCGCAATAGCCCCAAACAAATACAGGGCAATCTGTACAAACAATTGCTGGAAGTGACCCAGGGATTTACAGCGTCTCCCATCTCTATTTGCTTTCAGATTTTGTTGTCCAAGGACGTTGTTGAACCGATATGGTCAATATTTTACCTTATTGACAATCAACATGTGTCACTTATTTATCTTTGTCCTTTTCAGTCCAGTTTGTACGGATGAAGTTGGTTGGGTTTTTTTATTTTTTTTTTATTTTTGTTTTCTTTTTAAAAAAGTTAAATCTCGCTATATAGATTAAAAAGTCATGTGTGGCGTATTAGAGATGTTGGTAAATTAAAGCTTTTAAAATAGTAAATAAATATTAAGTTAATGACCTTATTGTGTTGACAGATTGGACATATTAAAGAACCCCTCCTCCCTCCCCCCCCCCCCCCTAAAATTAAACATATGACATCGATATGTTATTGTTTCTGTTTTATTGTTTGCTTTTATAGTGCTTTGCAAGAGGTCCCTAGCCAACAGCAACACTTAACATGTAGGACGAGACATGCCGCCTATTAGGCGATATACCATTTTTTTCTGACAGAAACAACATTGAATACGGCCAGGTATTCATTTTACAGCTGAGTACGGTGAGAGAGTGTGAGCAAAGAGCCGTTTCCAAGGACTCAACTATGCGCCGCTCAGAACCGGACTCGAACCCTGGACCCTCCGATTCGAAGGTGAGTGTCATACCACCACATAGACGCACGTTATTATACTATAAATATAATAACGATAATATCACAATTTGTCTATGGAGCATATCTATAATAACATAAAATTACATTTGTTCATCTCAAAGGGGAACTTTGTCTTGTTATCTAGTTAATGATGTTTCTAGAATATATTTCTGGAATCATTCAGTTATTTTGATTAGTTATAATCTTGTATATCATAGTTATCAGAATCGCAATATACTAAAAACAATGTATATATATATATATATATATATATATATATATATATATATATATATATATATATATAATTATCATAGCATCCCAATGTGTTAATGTTTATACTTATATATATAGATAACATAGATATTTATTATCCATCTCGAATGGGTATGTCTTTTATAGTGTCAGTGCGCCTATGACGTAGAAAACTGTAACTAGTCACGTGATCTCCGTTATACCTGCTCTGGCGAAAGCGTGGTATGAGTTTGAGGTTACACAGTACATCTAGTAGTTTATAGGCTCTCGGATAGGGTTTAATCATGGCCTTCTATATTATAGCTATATAGAAGGACTTGGTTTAATCCAAGGGAAGACTGGGATAACACCGGCGTCAGACCGTAAAGTTATGACCTGACACTAACCAAAAAAATGACGTCAAAATGCCAGTCTTTTGCCACAAAAGAAAACAAATCGTGAGTTGTGTTCAATAGTTCAACCAAGGAAATAACTTGTTTCCATGAGCACTACTAATGACAACTCACTAGGCGGTGAAAAAAACAAATAATGACGTCAAACTGCCAGTCCTTTTGGATTTCAGTGTCAGGCTATAACATAACGATGGCTACGGTCAGACTCAGTGCATCTTCGCAACAAGAGCTAGGGCGAGATGACTTGCTCAATCAAGGCCGTTAAGCGCAACGTGGAAATCGAGCTCTGATACGAAGCGAATATCATACCATTGTGTAATGTATTATATAATATTATTGTCCTTTAGTTTTGGATATTGATAAACTTAGAAATAATGAATAACAAAGTTGGCAAAATGTAGTGTAATATGATGATGATTCGATTCAATCTGTGGAGTGATGATATCTATTGAGCTTGATAGAAAATAGTGTAAAAGCCAAATGTACGTGAAAGCTAAAAAAAATATTTCAATTTACAACCATGTCAACGGTGAACAGAAATACTGTACTAAACAAAAGTGGATAACGCCATTTGAGAGCCTTGAGTTCGAGCCCAATTTTCAGCACTCAGCTTGCTTTTGTTTGGTTTCTGTTTATTTGTTTGTTTTGTTTGTTTTGTTTGTTTTTTTTTTGTTTTGTTTTTTGTTTTTTTTTTTTTGCTTTTTGGCTTATTCCGATTTTTATTTATTGGGGTTTTTGTTGTTGATGTTGGTTTGTTTGTTTGTTTGTTATTTGTTTTTTTTTTTTTGTTTGTTTTTTTTGTTTTTCTTTTTTTTTTTTTTTTTGGGGGGGGGGGGGGGGGGGTTGAGAAATGAGCTTAGTCACATTCCATTCCACCCCTTATATTGGAAAACCCTACTTCTCATTTCTTAGTAAAAACAAAATCGTTGAATATTTTTTTGAACCTGTTAAATTAAAAATAGATAATATCATTTTCACTCATTTAACGTCAAAATCATTATTCGAAAATAAAACTGTATAACAATGTAAGAAAATCGATTACAAGCAAGTCGACTGTAGCTGAATTATCTTCTGCTAATGTACTCCCCTACTCCCCCCCCCCCCCAACCCCCCTTCAAAAAGAAAATAATTACCGGTCATAAGAACAATTCAAGTCACAGGGAAGGACAAGTTTTATGTTCAAAACTTCAAAATATATACATTATCTCTGAGTACTATAATATAGATCAAAATGTTCAGCTTATATTATGCTCGTTGCTTCCAATTAAATCAATCATTGATGCTTTTCTAGAACCCCTGCCAACTAACACAGCTCTACAATAAATACATTATTAACATTGCTTCATAATGACAAAGACCTGCTAAAGATGGAATTATAAGGTAGTTTAAGTACCTACTTGTGGCACGACGCGGACTGTCAAATGTATAATTACCCGTGAAAAAGAATATTAGAAATAAATACCTACCTAAATATCTATAAATTGTCCTAAAATGACAAATGGCGGGTTTTTTTATAGCGTTTGGCTAGAGCTCAGTAGTTTGGAACCAATAAGAATAAATCGTTTACGGAGAAACAGACAGCACAGCTAAGCACACTTTGTTAGCTAAAGTAAAGAGAACTAATTCAAGTTTTGTTTAACGTAAATCATAACTCGAAAAATTAATGAACAGATTGTTAACGATATTTCAAAATAAATACATCTTTAATGGATTTCAACGGGTCAACTTTTTTTATTGTGATCTCTTTGATGAGTCGCTCAAGTTCTCTCCAAGTGTCTTTGAGCATTTCTTTGTTGGATGATTTAACTGCCATCAATAAATAAAAGTGGCAAAATATTTTTAAAACATTAAAGATGTATTTATGGAGTGAAATAAATTTCATAATGGTAGCTTCATTAGTTTCAGAATAAATACGATTTGTTATCGAGGGCCGTCTTGAACTGGAATATAAAATAAACGTTTTCCGACAAAGATATAAAGGTGTTTTGTCATGGTTGGGCAGTTTACCTCGAAGTATGAGCCGAAATTTGAAACCACGCCATCTGAGTCCTGCTAAGGTAGAGAGACTAACATAATATACCAAGAAGTATTTCTATAGTTGAGCTGAATCACAGAGCTTTACTATAGGTAGACTTCTAAGTCTGAATGAAAGACTGAGGTGAAGTCAATTCAAACCAACAAGGGGGGAGACGATTAACGGATGGCAACCTACACAAAAAAAAAAAAAAATGATAGAGAGATAAGTTGAACTCTGGTTCTGGTAGAAAATTTTAATTGAGCTTTTTTTATGTCTGTATAATGTTGACATCTTTTTTTCTTTTTTTTTAAAAAAAATGGAAGCAGGAGAAAAATGGGAATTCTGAAGGGGAAGGGAGGGGGGGGGGGGAGTTATCCCGTGCTTAAGCAGAGATATGGCTCTTGTCTTTGCTTATTCAGAAGCTTTTTGAGCTTGCGCTCTTCAATCTATCTGCGGGAATGAAAAAAAAAGTATATAATAAGCAGCGGCGTGGCGTGATCATAGTATTGAGTGGTGCCAACATTAGAAGAAGAAAATGACTCATTATACATGCTAGATATATGCACATTCACAAAGAGAATATGTTTTAAACAAAGACTTAGTACTTGTGAAGAGGATCTGCATCACGTTGTTTCTTTATTTATTATTTCTTTATAATTTGTATGTTGAAAGACGGAATAGCGTCTATTTCAGCTTTGTGGACCAGCCAAATTATCAGAGAATTCACCTCTCCTGCTTCATTTAATTTAGCAGGAAATTGTTCACTCTTGAACGACACAAAGATTCCGCCAAGACTATTAAAAAGTGAGCTGTTGCATAACACGATATTAACTACATGTGCCAAAATGCTTTACAAGTGACCCCAACACAACAACAACGCTAAACTTGTAAAGCCTGACAGGACACCTGTAAGGCATTATTATAATTTCTTTTCGACAGAGACGGCCAGGTAATCATTTTATACCTGAGTGTGGTGAGAGAATGCGAGTGGTGAGCATTTCCAAGGACTCAAATACACAGCCCAGAGTAGGACTCGAATCAGGAACCTATCGATCCAAAGACGGGTGTCATACCTCAAGACCTAACCCGTCAGAGCAATGAGTGATAATATTGTTCTGTGAAGTGACATCAACGGCAAGACCGACGGCCTCATAGAAATAGCCAAGCATTCAAAGGTTGGTTTTTAGAAATGACTGACTACATTGTATTATTGTCAAAAGAAACTCCGTTAACCCAGTAAATACATTGTGGATACACTAAAGGTCAATTCAATTCAAACCTTTGTCCAGACCCCACTACCATCGAATTTTCTTGCCAAATAATTTCGTTTTTCCCGCTAAAATCATTTATTTCATTCTGAAAATACACCGCCGAAAATGGCCATTGAAATCTGATATGTTGACGATGGGGTGAAGGAGAAAGAAATAGTAAGATGCCACTTCCACATTCATCGCTTTTGAGTGCTTTTTTTTTTTCTCTCGGCTAAGTCTGGTTGGCGTCTTGAGGTGTGTATTCATAAACAAAATAACTCTCGTTGATTTAACCACAACACTTAGAACTCGTCTTAGGAATCAAAAATGGTGACTGAGAGCTCTTGAGCTTATGGCATGCCCGTCGTGTTAATGATGGGTGATGTGAATACCTGATAGGGAAAAGATGAACACCGATATCTACGAGTATCAAATGAAATTAAAGCACAGGTACTTAGATGGCAAAAGTTAATTTTACATATTAGATACCCATTGTGTGAAATAAAATAAGTCCCAGTATAAATATTTCCGGACTCTAAATAGATACAACTTTGATAACATTTTATAAATAAAATAAAAAGAACAAAAACGTTTAGAGCGCTATGATGAAGGTGATGATGATGATGATGATGATGATGATGATGATGATGATAATGATGACGATGATAATGATGATGGGAGGAGAAGGAGAAGGATGGTGACGAATATTATAATGATGATGATTGTGATAATAACGATAATAATAATAATAATAATAATAATAATAATAATAATAATAATAATAATAATAATAATAATAATAATAATAATAATAATAATAATAATAATAATAATAATAATAATCATAATAATAATATTATAATTATAATTATTATTATTATTATTATTATTTTTGTTGTTGTTGTGGTTGTTGTTTTTGTTATCATCATCATCATCATCATCATCATCATCATCATCATCATCATCATCATCATCATCATCATCATCATCAAAATGTGTGTTTAAAAAAAATAATACTAAGAGCATTTCTCATTTTCAAAATAAAAATACGGTGCGCTTCACATTGATTGAATTATCAAGTGGATTCTCCTAATTTGATTGAGTTATCGGAACTTCCTTGTGCTATTTATTACAAGATGAAAGAATTGGAACAATAGGAAGTAATATTTAAATAACCGTAAAATTAACATTAAAAAAAGAAATCTCGACGATTCATATTTTATAATGCATATATCTATCCTCAATGCGTGTAAGTCTCAGTTGTCCTTCGCAATATAATAACAACCAGAAGTAGTTATACGAGACGTTTTTCTATTCTTTAAAAAATTGTCGTCTGAAAATAAACTTTCTTCTTTATTTCTTTCTTTCGTTTTTTAATATTTTTTATTATTATTATTTTTTTTTTTCATTATTAATATATTTATTCTCTTATTTTTCACTGCACGCAAATATGCCATGTAGTTATTAATTTGTTTTCCCGTCCACTTCCATCCATTCAAGGTTCGGTCTTGTCTTCTTTATCTTTGACATCTTCCATTATTATTTTTTTTAAAACCTGGTGGTTGCCGGCAACCCAGCAAACAATAATAGGGCTATAGGCGACTCGTGCGACATCCGTAGCAGATCGTGCCACTGGCTAAAACCTTGTAACTCAGAAAGATGAAGATGAATCTCATCAAAATGTTTAAGCAACGATTCTGATTTTAAAGGAATTTAAAAAACAAACAACCCCCCCCCCCCCCCCCCAAAAAAAAAAAAGACCCAAAATAAAACAATTAATTTCTATCTAATTTCCAACCTGAAGTGCGTGAGTTATTGATCTAGAATTCGGGTAGATTTCAACATAAAACAATTAACTTTTTTTATCAAAAATAAAATTGTATTTAAGAGTTACTACGTTTTGTCTTTGGATCATGGACGCGCGTCTTCTGTTCCTCGAGTGTTTGCTTTTTCAGTGTTATCAGCGTCCCTCCCGAGAGACTACTTTGCGCCTGACAACTTCCAATGTTTATTAATCACCGGCCAAAGATCCTCCTGATAGAGTGGTCATTGAAATCTCGCCACGGTCAACGAAGCCACATATTATTTGCAAACCTTTTTGTACGCGCCGAGAGCAGAGATGGGTGAAAGAATATTATTCATATTTCCCTCCGAAAACGAATTACTCTTTTTAAAATTATTTTTCTCTTTGTTATTTCTTTGACCTGACATATCAACAACAACAAAAACTTTTTGAAAACGTCGGGAATTTAAATTGGTGTTTCAGGACGCTGTATCCTTTATTGATGTCTTTTTTTTTTTTTTTTTTTTTTTTTTTTTTTGTTGCTCTCGCGCACATTTCAAGCGGTTTCTAAGATTTGCCATGACAGATTTTAAGATTTGATATGGCTGCTGATTGTGTAATCGTCTAATTATTATTCTATCCCTTTCAAATTTTAATTTACAGACGTTTTTATGGCCATGGTGAATGTCAATATTAATTTCTTCAAAATCCACGTAATTACGACAATGAGGAATCACAGTATTGTCCTCACAAAATGGTCGAAATTATTACAATTATCAATTAAAGTATTTAATAATGGCCTAGGAATTAAAAGACTGTCACTAACTCACGATGAATAAAATTGACTTACGCCGAAGACAGAGCGAATCAGTCTGAATGGCGCTAGTACCTACAAGGACATGGAACAGGTAATCACTTTGCGCGAGACATTGAAAGAGTAGTAGTAGTAGTAGTAGTAGTAGTAGTAGTAGTAGCAGTAGTAGTAGTAGTAGTAGTAGTAGTAGTAGTAGTAGTAGTAGTAGTAGTAGTAGTAGTAGTAGTAGTAGTAGTAGTAGTAGTAGAAGGAGAAGAAGAAGTGGAAGAAGAAGAAGAAGAAGAAGAAGAAGAAGAAGATGATGATGATGATGATGATGATGATGATGATGATGATGATGATGATGATGATGATGATGATGATCCTAATCACTGTACGATAATGGGGGCGCACAATAAGATTAAAAATTTGGATTCAATAACGAAAAAAATGGCTCGCTGGCTCAGCGGCCCGGTGTGGTGTCTCGTCTTGTCACAAAATTCAAGTGATGTTAAGCTTGATCAATAGCCGAGTGGGTAACATGATCGTGGGAAATTTAAGTCCTGACATCGTGTCCTCTTGACTTCATTATGAAGTTATGTTTTGGAGTGGGTTTCCATTGTTGTTGTTTTGTTTTTCTTTCCTTTTTTATCGTTGTTGTTGTTTGTCTTTTTCTTTTGTGTACTTAATTATTTGAAAGGCATTTTGATATCCCATTAAAAAAGAAGTTTTTGATATTTAACTTATTTGGGTGAGCATGAACAGCCAAAGAAATATGCAGATGGTTGAAAGAATGACCCTACAGATTTGATGACGAAATTTGAAAGCAAACAAATGCAAAAAATAAAGCCAAAACCCGGTTTGTTTCCTAACCTATTTATTCAGTACATATCTTGTATTAGCACTAGCTGACTCTATGCATGCTTGTTTCCGACGTCACATAGAGTGCGTGAGTGCAACAATGTGTTGTTGGGTTATTGCAGCATACTCTTCTATCAGTACGTGTCTCAATTGCTGGATAGTTCGAACTCCAGTGCGTTTATTGACACGTCTCCCCAATTCGTCCCACATGTGCTCAATTGGAGACATGTCAGGTGACATGGTAGGCCAATCAATGGTTTGATGTGCTGGAAGAAGTCCATCGTCAACCTCGCCATAATGAGCGTCTCGCGTTGTCTTGCTGCAACAAGGTAAATATCTCTGTTTTGAAAAGGGGCAAAAAGTGCAATATTTAACCTATTCATTATTCGTTATCCAAACGGCTGGTTACATAATATTGTAGACACTGAGACGTGCGAATCTGAACCAAATTTGGATAAAGAAGGTCTATACTAATTCCTCGACAATTTGATGAACATCAATTTTCTTTATTACATATTCAGATAAATATAGGAGGATACAGACAGGCTGGAATCATTGGAGGAAGGTAACTGGAGTTATGTTTGACAAACGAATCTCCGAAAAGCTGAAGGGGAAAATATATACAACAGTTGTAAGACCAGCAATTTTATATGGACTAAAGACAGCAGATACAACAAAGAAACAAGATGTTGAGGTGGCAGAAATGAGGATGTTGAGATGGTCACTTGGCTGGACAAGAAAAGATAAGTGAGAAATGAACGCATTCGAAGGTTGACTGAAGTGAAGAATGTATCAATAAAGATGAGAGAAGATACATTGAAATGGTTCGGACATGTAAAGAGACGAGAGAGGGAGTACGTGGGAAGGAAAGTATTGGACTTACAAATAGCGGGAAGAGGAAAAAGGGACGCCCAAAGACTAGATGGTCGGATAAGGTAAAGGATGATATGAAAGAACTGGGCCTGGAGGAAGATGATGCGCTGAACCGAGATGCATGGAGATGTGGCATTCATTATGGCAACCCTGCAAATTGCGGGATAAGCTGAAAGAAGAAGAAGATAAATATAGGAGGTTAATAGACGAAAAAGATGGATATAAGAGGAGTGTTTTAATAGTGAAGATGTTACACGAGGGTGGCGTCTTTTTTGCGCGAAATTGGTTTTACAATATGAGCTGGTAGGCGTTTACTGCTCTACTACATATATTAAATATTTTTGATTTACCTCAAAGGGAAACCGAAGAACTTAAAATGGTGAAATTTCAGGGGATGTTACATAATCATTTACCATAGGATTCATTCAATTTATTTCAAGCTTTTCAACAAAACAAAACAAAAATAAAACGAACAAAAACAAAAAAATAACATATAAAATATTTAACATCATCCTATTGTTTTGGAAACCGTTCAATCTGTTAACACTATCAATATTGATTTCTATTTCATATTCCTTTAGTTTGTTCTTATTCATGCTAATTTGGAGGTCACGAGTATTTGCCCCTGAGTTGGTCTAATATCACTTTTGTGTACTCGTTTGAATTGATCTATGATAATCGGTGTACTACGTCATCAATCGGTCAAAGATAATCGGTGTTCTATGTCATCAAAAGGTCATATTACATCGATCATGAACAACCCCATATTTTACTGGGAGTTTTCATGATGGGATGGGGTCACAATGAAATTATGCTTTATACCTCACTGGAAACTGTCCTTTAGAAACCAGAATGATTTTTATTTCTGTTTACCGGCTCCTTTCAAGGACGAGTCCATTTACCACCCTACTCAAGTTCACTATTAAACGTTCTGCAGACAGACAGACAGTTAATATTGGGATAATAATAAGTGCACACTTGGCTGACTCGTCGTAATCCAAAATGACCACTTTGGACCACAGTTTTAAAAGCCCGAAGATCTTGCGTTCAGACTGTATTATTGGTGACTGACTCCCCATGGCAAATAATTGCAGCTTACGATTTCGCATATGAGATGGCATTTTAGTACTCTGTCCTCCCCGGGTTGTCTTTGGTTTCTATTGTTTGGTGACATGAAGACTTCTTCTGATGGTCGTTTTGACCGGGTCGTCTGACCCCATCCATTGTCAAACAAACCATTAAGCAAGATAAGCACGCGCTTATAACGTCAAGGGAGGCGTTGGATTTTCTTAGATGGAGTTAGTTGTGCTTTAAAATAATCGTACGAGCACAAAGGTATGTCGAAATCGTCATGCACATAATATCATTTGCAGGTCTGATAGCCGAACGCAATTATGGGCTTCTTTAAACACTGTTGTAATGGACAATATTTACGTTGGTTTAAGACTCCATTACAAAAATTTGGTTTGTCAGTGGAAAAGAGGGGTGAGGGGGGTGGGGGGGGGGGAGGGGAGGAGGGAGGAGGCTGGAATGGACAATATCAACATTCACGTAAAATCCAACGCAGTGCGTGTCTGTTGAAACCAATATATTCAATTATTATTTTTTTAAATTGCGACAGTAAATTACCTTTCTAATTTGGAAAGGGGGTGGGGATTAGAGAATCGAAATACAAAAAAAAAAAAAAAAAACAACCCCCCCCCCAAAAAAAAAACCAAAAAAAAACCAACAAAACAAAACAAAACTCGAACGAGAGAATGGGACTCCAATTATCTTAGAGTAAGACATTGGGATACACTGGATATAATTTGGATATTTCTTGTCGTGGATATAATGAAGGTAAAACCAATTCAACAAAGTTTTATTCAGGTCTGTAAGACCCATAACGTTGGAGTATCATACTTGCTTAACCAACTAAATGACCTAGTCTGGAAAGACACGTATTTAAAAATTGGGTCAGAAAATTCGTCTTTCAAAATTTGACTCATCATATTTAATATCAATCGATTTAAATGACCCTCATCTTGGCAAACTCTCTTAAACCAGCGATCCCGTGAGGTCTATCGATATTTAAAGGACGAGGGGGGAAGGGGTAGTTTTTCAAAATGAAGTCTATCATCTAAATACTAACTCTCATATTGAAATAAGATAGAAATATGAAAAAGTGCGTTTGAAACAGTGCCAGACAGAAAATAATTATCCCAAAAAATCAACCTGCGTCGACTCGGCTCCGAACCTCAGACCTTGTGCGGCTATGTGGTCTTGTGGTATGACACTCGCTTTCGGATCGGAAGGTCCTGGGTTCGAGCCTCGCGCTCGGCACATAGTTGAGTCCTTGGAAAAGGCTCTTTACCCACATTCTTTCACCGTACTCAGGTGTAAAATGAGTAACGTGCCGTTAACAGCGTTGTCTTTGTCCGAAAAATTGTAATATCGCCTCACAGGCGGCATGTCCCGTCAAACATGTTATATGTTGCTGTTAACCAGGGACCCATTGCAAAGCACTTAGAGCACATTTAGTGGATAATGCGTTATATAAAGCTCAATTTTTATTTTTTTAAAAGACCGACTCATGACCTGTCATACGTGCTCCATTAAATCACAGAGATTACCCGATAGTTGGCAGGATTCAATAGCAAGTTAACGATTACATTCCAAACCCACAACGATTGACAAGCGACGAGGAAGAAAACAAAGATCCATCCTCAGAGTCTAAGAACAGATCTTCGATTAATGTGCATGATCTATATTACCTTTCCACGTGCTCGAGGTCATTGGTCACATTGCAAAGCGTGCTCAAAATGACCGACATAGTGAAAAGTATTCACAGTTTTTGAAATATCTAACATCACGATTGGTCATTTTGTTCAGCTTGACATATGGGTATGTTTACAACTTTCAAAAACAAAGCAGCGTGTTTACATTTGTTCAGAGATATCCAATCTTTGGACAACACCAAATCACGTGATTGATGACTTGGGTGGACAAAAATACGAATATAGATCGCTCCCATTCCTCGTCGTTCGTCCATCGTTGTAGGTTCGGAACGTAATCGTTAGAAAAGTGCCAGAAGACAATAGAGAATAAAATTTTTTTTCGCGGCGGTGGTGGGGTTTGAACCTGCGACCTTATTGGTACGACAATTCCGCCTGGCAGGTGAGAGCGTGGCTCTACCGTGTGAGCTATCCACGAAACACAAAAATATTCGTTTCAAACCCAAAGTCATTTCTAGATCCCTCTCTCACCCACTTCTTGAGATCGCCGATTCGTTCACCACCATCGCGAAGTAATTTTGACCAGCAGTTAGCTTAATAGCCAATATTCTCATCACAAACATATAACATAGAAACGATTGAGACATTGAGTATGCTCCGGTGTATGGGTGTGAATTTTTAATTCAGAAAAGTGAGTGGAGCAGGCACTTATGTTGGTAACAACAAGATATGAAGTGAGTAGAAAAGTGCCAGAAGACAATAGAGAATAAAAATTTTTTTCGCGGCGGTGGTGGGGTTTGAACCTGCGACCTTATTGGTACGACAATTCCGCCTGGCAGGTGAGAGCGTGGCTCTACCGTGTGAGCTATCCACGAACACAAAAATATTCGTTTCAAACCCAAAGTCATTTCTAGATCCCTCTCTCACCCACTTCTTGAGATCGCCGATTCGTTCACCACCATCGCGAAGTAATTTTGACCAGCAGTTAAGCTTAATAGCCAATATTCTCATCACAAACATATAACATAGAAACGATTGAGACATTGAGTATGCTCCGGTGTATGGGGTGAATTTTTAATTCAGAAAAGTGAGTGGAGCAGGCACTTATGTTGGTAACAACAAGATATGAAGTGAGTAGAAAAGTGCCAGAAGACAATAGAGAATAAAAATTTTTTTCGCGGCGGTGGTGGGGTTTGAACTGCGACCTTATTGGTACGACAATTCCGCCTGGCAGGTGAGAGCGTGGCTCTACCGTGTGAGCTATCCACGAACACAAAAATATTCGTTTCAAACCCAAAGTCATTTCTAGATCCTCTCTCACCCACTTCTTGAGATCGCCGATTCGTTCACCACCATCGCGAAGTAATTTTGACCAGCAGTTAAGCTTAATAGCCAATATTCTCATCACAAACATATAACATAGAAACGATTGAGACATTGAGTATGCTCCGGTGTATGGGGTGAATTTTAATTCAGAAAAGTGAGTGGGCAGGCACTTATGTTGGTAACAACAAGATATGAAGTGAGTAGAAAAGTGCCAGAAGACAATAGAGAATAAAATTTTTTTCGCGGCGGTGGTGGGGTTTGAACCTGCGACCTTATTGGTACGACAATTCCGCCTGGCAGGTGAGAGCGTGGCTCTACCGTGTGAGCTATCCACGAACACAAAAATATTCGTTTCAAACCCAAAGTCATTTCTAGATCCCTCTCTCAAGATAGCTCACACGGTAGAGCCACGCTCTCACCTGCCAGGCGGAATTGTCGTACCAATAAGGTCGCAGGTTCAAACCCCACCACCGCCGCGAAAAAAATTTTTATTCTCTATTGTCTTCTGGCACTTTTCTACTCACTTCATATCTTGTTGTTACCAACATAAGTGCCTGCTCCACTCACTTTTCTGAATTAAAAATTCACCCCATACACCGGAGCATACTCAATGTCTCAATCGTTTCTATGTTATATGTTTGTGATGAGAATATTGGCTATTAAGCTTAACTGCTGGTCAAAATTACTTCGCGATGGTGGTGAACGAATCGGCGATCTCAAGAAGTGGGTGAGAGAGGGATCTAGAAATGACTTTGGGTTTGAAACGAATATTTTTGTGTTCGTGGATAGCTCACACGGTAGAGCCACGCTCTCACCTGCCAGGCGGAATTGTCGTACCAATAAGGTCGCAGGTTCAAACCCCACCACCGCCGCGAAAAAAATTTTTATTCTCTATTGTCTTCTGGCACTTTTCTACTCACTTCATATCTTGTTGTTACCAACATAAGTGCCTGCTCCACTCACTTTTCTGAATTAAAAATTCACCCATACACCGGAGCATACTCAATGTCTCAATCGTTTCTATGTTATATGTTTGTGATGAGAATATTGGCTATTAAGCTTAACTGCTGGTCAAAATTACTTCGCGATGGTGGTGAACGAATCGGCGATCTCAAGAAGTGGGTGAGAGAGGGATCTAGAAATGACTTTGGGTTTGAAACGAATATTTTTGTGTTCGTGGATAGCTCACACGGTAGAGCCACGCTCTCACCTGCCAGGCGGAATTGTCGTACCAATAAGGTCGCAGGTTCAAACCCCACCACCGCCGCGAAAAAAATTTTTATTCTCTATTGTCTTCTGGCACTTTTCTACTCACTTCATATCTTGTTGTTACCAACATAAGTGCCTGCTCCACTCACTTTTCTGAACGTAATCGTTGACTTGCTAATCCCTAAATTCTTCCCAACGGCACGCGTTTCCGCTGTGAACGCTCGCTGCATCGCAAAACACAAACATTGAACACGATTGGACAAGTATAAGTACAATGACAGTTGAGTTAGCTCCATTTTTATTTTACTATTAATGAAACAAATAAGGGAGCAGGAACCGGTGAAATATAAACATAACATAAAGGTGTGTATAAAACAATGCCAGACTATGCAGTGAGAGAAAAAAAAAGGAAAAAGGAAAAAGCTCATAAATTTCTACATTCATTTTCCT
Organism: Berghia stephanieae; assembly: GCF_034508935.2. NCBI lineage: Eukaryota > Metazoa > Mollusca > Gastropoda > Nudibranchia > Aeolidiidae > Berghia > Berghia stephanieae. The sequence goes on along the minus strand of NC_088364.1, from coordinate 36,412,982 downwards.
TACAGTGTCAAACTATTGGCAGATTTTGAAAAGGAAAACTAGAAACTTGTATCTTGCGGTCAAATTCGAATAAAAGATTGAGTCTAGCAGTAAAAAAATAGATATAATATATTTCTTATCTTTTATTATTAAATCATCCGATATAGTTAAGGCTTGGTAGAGAAAAAGAAATCTTTAAAAAATGTTTATCCTTCAACAATAAAATATGACATATTATAATATCTGCGCGCTCATCATATTTTCAATTCCTTAGTCTATAATGGGGTACGGAAATAGAAATTACTTTTATTTTGTTTTGTTTTGTTTATTTATCATAATACTTGTATTGCTTCAATTTATTCTTTTAAAAATTCTTCCAACAATTAATTTCCCGTTGTCCATTCAAATACATTTTTTAAAAACACCCTGAAAAGCGCGATAGTAATAAAACCGCGGGTATTTCTGCTGTATAAATGCAAGATTTATCTTCATTTATAATAATTTATGCGGAAATCGTGTGTATAATTTTAATGGCAGCGGGATGGCGTGGCTAGTGCGGAAAGCCCAGCGATAAACTGATGTTTAAAGTCACATAAAACCAACTGCGTTTAAGTGAAGCGTTGCAAAACTCTGTATCTAAAGTTTTATCACTTTTTGAGATCAGACAGAATAGAAAAGATATGGCCTCCTGTGTCTATCCAATGCGGCTATGTGTATCGTGGTAAAACACTTGCCTTTGAATTGGAAGGTTCTAGGTTCGAGTCTATGTTAAGTGTTGCTGTTAGTTAGGGACCCCTTGCAAAGCGCATTGAGCACGTTTAGTGGATATTGCTTTATATAAATGCACAAGTATAAGTGTATGGTATAATGTCGGAATTAACTGGGTCAAGAAAATTGATTTTAATTTCAAAATGATCAGAATTCGGAAATTTTTTTATTTTATTTTTTTAAAGTTTAATTAATTCCCACACTGAATTCATTTATTCTATAATTCAGATTCTATAACTCGTCCTGAGAAATGAATTTAAGCATCAAATTCACCCAGAAACAAAACCGTTTTAAGATGATTAGTTGTACCCATTGACATGACTAGACAGCCAAGTCTGCTCTTTCCGTGCCGTTTGTTAAATATTACCGACATTGTCATACGCAGAGCAATCTCCGTCTCACACAAATTACTGGGTGTTTACCTTGGTTACCTCTTTATTCTCTTTTTTTTTTTTAAACAAAACACTTGGATACTTCACAATTTTTGTTATTGTATCTGTTGCTATGATAAAAGTAATTATCTAAGTGGTGACGGCAATTAACACTTAAGTAAATCACTCGATTATTCTCTCTTAAAAGTTGATTAAGTCTAAAACAGCCATATTTGAGTAGAATTGCGAGGTTTTTATGGTTATTTCCCGCCGTTACATGTTCAAAGCTTTTTTTTCTCGTAATACGAGAGGGCAATAATGCACTTTATATAGGACAAAATACAATATAAATCACCATGAAAAATTGCCATATCTACTCACATGTTGACTGTATCTCACCAGTTACGTGGTGCGATTTTTTGTAACCAAGTGTAAAAGTGGCCAAAGAAACAATCTGACAACTCTTACGTCGGACAACCACAATGATAAAAGCAACGATACCGATATCTACCCTTTATCCATCTCTCATAATCAACCGCAAACTTTGATGGAATCGTAGACCGCTGCAATTCGTGGGTGAATTATGCATTTTAAAAGGGACTTTAAAAAGACAATATTGGTGGTGTTTATATGTCTTAACAATTCATTACACAATATTTGTAAAAGATAAATTTGAATTACCTTTGAATCGAAACGAGGAGAAAATGTGTATAAAAGAACCTCGTTTATTTGTTCTTCAGACCAAAGAAATTAGAAGGAGAACAAGAATGATAAGCAAAAGAGTTCCACCTCTCTATCGTCTATTAAAAAATCCGCCCGGCGCATGCCACCTTCACAGGCTGGCTCTTCTGTTCTTAGAATCATTAATATTCTTGACGACAGCTAACTGAATTGAGAATTATTATTTACTGCGGATAGGAAAGTAGGGAAATACTGTTTTTATAACAAATGAAATAAATCCGATATTTGCTAACCTGTGGAAACTCCGTTCGATGTCACACGATCGCCGATGTTTGCAACCAAAAACAACACACGTATAGACCATGTTGGATCACGTCTCTATATGGGCAGTTAGTAGTGATTGTACGGACTAATTACATTTACAATATAAATGGAAATTTGGAGTGAATATTGAAACAAAATCGCAGTTGGAATGTCAATTTATGTTGAATGTTTACAATAGCAACAGACACGAGCAAGTAAGGATAAATAGAAAATGAAAGTGAAAACCGAAACTGCTTGTACTGTAAAATGCAATGTCTTGCCCTTATGGAATCAGAAAATGCCCTCTTCAAATTTCCACGTCCGCCATCTTAGGTCAGCTCTCTATTATAACCTTTTTGCTTCAGACAAAAAGGAATTACTTCCTGTGTGACACAGTAATCAGCTGATCCGCCCACGACCTTTGTTGTTTATTTAGTGATACCTATCTATGGTCGCACTTTATATAATTCTGTTACATCAGATTGAGACATCATTAATGCAACACACATTACATATGTGAACACAATTTTCAAAATTGGAGAATCGGACATGCAGGATTATGTAGAAGAAAAGGAAGACTCTCACCATCTTCTCCAGACTTACCCAATATATGCAACAGAAAGAGACAATTTTTTGCCTGGTGGGTACAACCAAGCATTTTTATTTTTCCTCCAATTTTTGCCGTAAAAAATCGCTTGAGTCAAATGTCTCCCTTTTTACAAAATCACGACTGTCTTGAACGGACTTAAAGCATTTCCTGAAATGTTCAAAACAAAAAACTTGAATAGTGATGGAAAACTATGCAAAAATATAATAGAAATGTTTCAATCATTTTTTTAAAAGCTATTTCAATTCTTTATCAGATAGTAATTTGATTTTTTAAAATGAATATTAAAACGTAAAATTAAATTTTAATTATCTAGTTCACACAGATGTAACATACCGTTTTGAGACGACGAGTCAGATAAAAGATCTCAATCATCATAGTTTTTTTCTCAATGGTTGGATCAAAGAGGTCTGAAAACCCAAATTGTTTTGGGCCCATCATTGTTGTCATGGAAATATTCTCAAACCAAAGCAAAATATTATCCATTACAACAATGATAAAAACAAGCCCATTATAATTGTGTTCTGTTATCAGACCTGCAAATATATGCACCTAGGTTAGATCCATACAAGACTGATTAAATTCGTGGGATGAGCATGATTGCGAAATCCACTCGTGACAGATCCATTTATAATCAACAACTCCATATACAACTTTCTTTTTTTCTTTTTCTTTTATCCCAATTTGGCCTATAAGTTGTTTCAATTTAAGCTTTTTTCTTAAGACAATGGCAAAAAGAAAAAAGATTGTAAAAGGGGACCCTAACTCTTTTACATGCTTAGCCGTGTCTCGATTTACTCCAACACGACTCAAGTGTGAATGAGTATTTGATTAAATTCAAAGGCGGATATTGTAGGATAACTAATGCAAAAGAGGACGCCTAACATGAATGTGAATAGAAATGTTAAATATAAATTTGGTCATTATAATATTATAGCCTAGTGAGGATGTAGATAAAACACTGTAAAGAAGAGAGAGCACGGTGGATTTGTGGAAATGCGCTGTAGAAATGTATATATTTTATCTGTTTCCCTCTGTTCTTTCCGTTTTCAACAAGAGAGCAGTAATCGCGATGATTGTCTCGCTGATTTCTCTCGTGGTGAAAACTTATATTAGGTCTGCAGCAAATGAATAATACGGAAACATATAATATTTAAATAAGATTAAGCCTCATCATAAAAGAGTTAAGGTTACTTGATATGCATAACTATTCAGTAATAAAAAGTAAGTCGAGGACTTTATTCAAATCTTAATATTATTATGGCGTTAGTTTGACCGTTTAAACACCTACAAAAGCGTTTGAACTCGAACAAGCTGTTTTTATTGACAGTCTTAACGTCTTCTCTCTCTCTCTCTCTCTCTCTCTCTCTCTCTCTCTCTCTCTCTATCTATCTATCTATCTATCTCTCTCACTCACTCTCTCTCTCGTTTCTTTCACTCACACACACAGACACACACACACGCACACACACACACACACACACACTATCTATCAATATATCTATTTATCCATCTACATATCTATCTCTAACTCTCTCTCTTTCTCTCACTCTCTCTCTCTTTCCCCCCCCCCCTCTCTCTCTCTCTCTCTCTCTCTCTCTCTCACACACACACACACAAACACACATCATCATTATCATCATTATCATCATCATCATCATCATGAGCAATTAAAGCAAATGCGTTTTGCTTCTTCCTTTATTCTTTTTTTCCCCCTTAATTGAAGAAAGAAAATTAAAAAAAACAATGGAAAATTATATTATGGTGTATTACCACCCATATGAGTAAACGAAGTATTTTATAATATATATATATATATATATATATATATATATATATATTATATATATATATATATATATATATTCTCTCTCTTTTCATGTATCTATTAATCTTTCACTCTCTCTCTCTTTTTATATATTTATTCATCTTTCATTCTCTCTCTCTCTCTGTTTCTTTCGCTCTCTCTCTCTCTCTCTCTCTCTCTCTCCCACTCTCCATCTATCAATCTCTCTCTCCCTTTTCATACATCTATTAATCTTTCAGCCTCTCTCTCTCTCTCTCTCTCTCCCTCTCTCTCTCTCTCTTTCTCTCTCTCCATCTATCTATCTCTCTCCATCTACTATCTATCTCTCACTCTATCTCTCTCCCTCTCTCTCTCTCTCTCCCACTCTCCATCTATCAATCTCTCTCTCCCTTTTCATACATCTATTAATCTTTCAGCCTCTCTCTCTCTCTCTCTCTCTCTCTCTCTCTCTCTCTCTCTCTCTCTCTCTCTCCCTCTCTCTCTCCTCTCTCTCTCTCTCTCTCTTTCTCTCTCTCTCTCTCCATCTATCTATCTATTTCTCTCCATCTACTATCTATCTCTCACTCTATCTTTCTCCCTCTCTCTCTCTCTCTCTCTCTCTCTCTCTCTCTCTCTCTCTCTCTCTCTCTCTCTCAACCCTTTTCAAGAACGACCCCTTTTTTGTAATTTTTTTTTCAATTTTTGCTTTCACCAACTTATTCCTTTTGAGCTTTTTTTTTCGGGGGGGGGGGGGTGTTTGTTTGTTTTGTTTGTTTGTTTTAAAGTAAGAATATTTAAACTGTTTTACGTCGTTTTTAAATGTTCCTCTCTATCTTTGTTCATTCCTTTATAAAATGTGGCCACGCATCAATGCTATGTTTATATTGGCACCCTTGGTCTTGGGTCTTCAGTTCTATTTGAATCCATAACCTCTGAAGCCCAAAAGCTAGTGCCTCAACCACTACGCCATTGGCCTAGAGTTGCATCTTTAATTTTAAAAAAAATAATAATAAAAATAAGGGCAATATGCTTGACCCCATGAATCTGTCAAGTCTGTAGTGGCATGGTCATTTACAACACGGTCAGCACCGTAGCTGACCGAGTTGACCACCACTAATCTAGCGTACACTGACAAAACACAATTTTTACATTTCAGACAGAACGCTTTTACTTTTTAAAAATCGATCAAATTATAAGAGACTCCCAAAAAAGTTTCAAAACTGAGACATAAAGAAATCTCGGGTTTTGAAATCGTGTTCACAATTCGTGAGTCATCCTAAACGATCGGTGTTTAAAAAACATAAATATTCAGACCAAAATGAAGAGGGAGGAAGAAAATGGATTTTGTTAGAATAATAATATATCAACACTGACCACGAGTGCCAACTCCAATTTACCTCTCATAACATATTATATAGAATGAAGTGCAGATGCTACGGTAAGATAATATATATATATAGATCCGCCATTCACCTTATTCTGTCTAGAGAAAAAGCATCATCAATCATAAGATTGCCCCATAGCCCCAGCCTCATCCTTTATGTAGTAGTGTCGAGCGGAAGTCTCGATGATACCTCAAGTCATCGGCCACCAACACTCAAAACTTCCCGAACTCGATGACCAAGGAAAAGTCGGGAATTCCCGAGAAGTAGCACTTCAACTGAGCTTTGGATGGCTTTTTTGTATTAAAACTTAAAATACATTAAATAAATTCACTTTGTATAATAATAAAACATTGATACCTATATCCATTTTGATCTATTTACGACGTTTGTGTTTTGTTAGCTGTTTAAAATATGATATAACGTCAATACCCAATACCAATGACTAGGTATTGAATGAAAGCACCGATGACTAGAGCGATGCTCGAGACTTTTTTGAGTCTCGAGACTCAAAAAAGCATCGAGACGCAAAAAAGTCTCGAGCTTCGCTGGAATCATCGCCGACGAGAGAGGGGTGAACAATGCAGATAGTACACATTGTTAACAACCAGATATGAAGTGAATAGAAAAGTGCCAGAAGACAATAGAGAATAAAAATTTTTTCGCGGCGGTGGTGGGGTTTGAACCTGCGACCTTATTGGTACGACAACTCCGCCTGGCAGGTGAGAGCGTGGCTCTACCGTGTGAGCTATCCACGAACACAAAAATATTCGTTTCAAACCCAAAGTCATTACTAGATCCCTCTCTCACCCACTTCTTGAGACCGCCGATTCGTTCGTACACCACCATCGCGAATAATTTTGACCAGCAGTTAAGCTTAATAGCCAATATTCTCAACACAAACATATAACATAGAAACGATTGAGACATTGAGTATGCTCCGGTGTATGGGGTGAATTTTTAATTCAGAAAAGTGAGTGGAGCAGGCACTTATGTTGGTAACAACAAGATATGAAGTGAATAGAAAAGTGCCAGAAGACAATAGAGAATAAAAATTTTTCGCGGCGGTGGTGGGGTTTGAACCTGCGACCTTATTGGTACGACAACTCCGCCTGGCAGGTGAGAGCGTGGCTCTACCGTGTGAGCTATCCACGAACACAAAAATATTCGTTTCAAACCCAAAGTCATTACTAGATCCCTCTCTCACCCACTTCTTGAGACCGCCGATTCGTTCGTACACCACCATCGCGAATAATTTTGACCAGCAGTTAAGCTTAATAGCCAATATTCTCAACACAAACATATAACATAGAAACGATTGAGACATTGAGTATGCTCCGGTGTATGGGGTGAATTTTTAATTCAGAAAAGTGAGTGGAGCAGGCACTTATGTTGGTAACAACAAGATATGAAGTGAATAGAAAAGTGCCAGAAGACAATAGAGAATAAAAATTTTTCGCGGCGGTGGTGGGGTTTGAACCTGCGACCTTATTGGTACGACAACTCCGCCTGGCAGGTGAGAGCGTGGCTCTACCGTGTGAGCTATCCACGAACACAAAAATATTCGTTTCAAACCCAAAGTCATTACTAGATCCCTCTCTCACCCACTTCTTGAGACCGCCGATTCGTTCGTACACCACCATCGCGAATAATTTTGACCAGCAGTTAAGCTTAATAGCCAATATTCTCAACACAAACATATAACATAGAAACGATTGAGACATTGAGTATGCTCCGGTGTATGGGGTGAATTTTTAATTCAGAAAAGTGAGTGGAGCAGGCACTTATGTTGGTAACAACAAGATATGAAGTGAATAGAAAAGTGCCAGAAGACAATAGAGAATAAAAAATTTTCGCGGCGGTGGTGGGGTTTGAACCTGCGACCTTATTGGTACGACAACTCCGCCTGGCAGGTGAGAGCGTGGCTCTACCGTGTGAGCTATCCACGAACACAAAAATATTCGTTTCAAACCCAAAGTCATTACTAGATCCATCTCTCACCCACTTCTTGAGACCGCCGATTCGTTCGTACACCACCATCGCGAATAATTTTGACCAGCAGTTAAGCTTAATAGCCAATATTCTCAACACAAACATATAACATAGAAACGATTGAGACATTGAGTATGCTCCGGTGTATGGGGTGAATTTTTAATTCAGAAAAGTGAGTGGAGCAGGCACTTATGTTGGTAACAACAAGATATGAAGTGAATAGAAAAGTGCCAGAAGACAATAGAGAATAAAAATTTTTCGCGGCGGTGGTGGGGTTTGAACCTGCGACCTTATTGGTACGACAACTCCGCCTGGCAGGTGAGAGCGTGGCTCTACCGTGTGAGCTATCCACGAACACAAAAATATTCGTTTCAAACCCAAAGTCATTACTAGATCCCTCTCTCACCCACTTCTTGAGACCGCCGATTCGTTCGTACACCACCATCGCGAATAATTTTGACCAGCAGTTAAGCTTAATAGCCAATATTCTCAACACAAACATATAACATAGAAACGATTGAGACATTGAGTATGCTCCGGTGTATGGGGTGAATTTTTAATTCAGAAAAGTGAGTGGAGCAGGCACTTATGTTGGTAACAACAAGATATGAAGTGAATAGAAAAGTGCCAGAAGACAATAGAGAATTAAAAATTTTTCGCGGCGGTGGTGGGGTTTGAACCTGCGACCTTATTGGTACGACAACTCCGCCTGGCAGGTAACGCGTGCGTCGCTCGCGCAGTATAGTCTCGAGACTCGGGACTCGGGACTCAATACGAGAAGCATCGACGACCAAGATTCTCGAGACGAGAAAAGCATCGAGAACTAAGTGGAGGTCGGTACCTTCTCGGTACTCGATGACCTGACTTCTCAAAACCTAAAGCATCGTTGACCTTTTGGTGACCCGGATGCCCTCCCCTTTTATGTAGCGTGTATTATCCTACAGATAATATCACAATCACGTTCAACATTTATTTAGATTGGGCGCCAGACAATTTTGGCGCAAACTTTTGGCCGCTAAAACAAAGTGTGTGGGGAATATTCACATCACTGATATGAATAAATCCGTGGGAACAAAATGATATAATCAGTTATTGAATTCAGCGCTTGGAGATTCTTTTGTATGGAGAGAACGAAACCCAATGTACGCCTTTGTTATCATCATCATCATCATCATTATCATTGTCATCGTCATCGTCATCATCATCATCATCATCATCATCATCGTCATCATCATCATCATCATCATCATCATCATCATTATCATTGTCATCGTCATCGTAATCGTCATCATCATCATCATCATCATCATTTTTATTATCATCATCGTCGTCGTCGTCATAATCATTATCATGATCATGATCAGAATCATCATCATGACTTGTTGCCTGTAATTTGTGTGGATCCTAAACGAAACTTTCTTTTGTTTGTTTTTTTTCTTTTGTTTTTAGGCTGACCTTGCCGCTTTTCAATTTGATAACAAAATGATATATTCTCTGGGTCACTTTAAAATTTAAATTTCATCTCCAATATCACAAAAAGAACTTGAGTCAGAAAGACTCAATAGATAATATTATCTTCTTGATCATAGCCTAGATAGTACTAAATCTTTAGTTAGCTTACAAACCGACGTGTACTCATTTGCAGGTCTGATAATCCAAATTGATATGGGTTCATTGGTGCAATGGAAATACTCTGAAACCAACGGAAAACATTGTCCATTACAACGTTAATCAAGCCCATAATATTGCGTTCGGTTATGAGAACTGCTAATGTGTACACGTCGTTACAGACCCATTTATATCCCAGCACCGATATTGTATTACTTTCGAGTGATTATACTGAAAAGAGAAAAAAAAAGGAAAATAAAAATAACAAAAGAAAACAAATGAACAATATAATATAGAAAGAATCAGCCGTTTTCCTACTAATTGTTGCTAATCTTTTCTATAGATGAGGTCATATGAATAATAATAAAAATAATAATAATAATAATGATAATAATAATAATAATAATAATAATAATAATAATAATAATAATAATAATAATAATATAATAATAATAATAATAATATTGATAATAATAATAATATATACTTTATTCATCAAAAAAAAATGTAAATTCGTTTACAGACGTGGCATGCATGATAATGTAGAAACACAAAGTTGAGAATCTATGGCGACAATGTATACATATATATCTATGCAAATGCACAAAAATGTAAAAATATACAAGCAAGAACCAAAAGCAACATTTTATATATTAATTTGATAAATTGAGATAGGCCATACCTCTGGCCTTTAGTCCGAACTTGTGTGTGTATATTTATAAGATAGTATTTAATCAAGTCAATACAGCTCTCGATATGTCATGTTGTATAAACGGATTAAAATCGGCGTGCACGAATGAATTTATTTGCAGGTCTGAAATACATAATGAATTATTATAAGCTCTTTGTAATCATGAAAATATTTCATCTTAAAATAGCTATAAATATTGTCCATTTTTACAATGTTAATTAATCAAGTCCATTAGTTCGATTGCAGCAAATAGATTAAAATCAGCGCAATTTAACTTGTGTCGAATGGAGACGTTAGCCAGAAAAGAATTGCTATACAACTCAATGAGAGGTTGTTAAAATGTTATATTTTTAATTAATCGTAGAGCATATCGTGCCCTGGTCGGGCCCCATTTGACTTGAAGGCCTATTTTGTTCTTTTATCCCCGACTATCGGACCTTAAACACGCTGCATTACACTACTACTACTACTACTACTACTACTACTACTACTACTACTACTACTACTACTACTACCTCTACTACTACTACTACTACCACTACTACTACTACTACTACTACTACTACTACTACTACTACTACTACTACTACTATACTACTACTATCTACTACTACTACTACTACTACTACTACCTCTACTACTACTACTTCTACTACTACTACTACTACTTCTACTATACTACTACTACTACTACTACTACTACTACTACTACTACTACTACTACTACACTACTACTCCTACTACTACACTACTACTACTACTACTACTACGACTACTACTACTACTACTACTACTACTACTACTACTACTACTACTACTACTACTACTACTGCTACTACTACCACTGCTACCACCACTACTACTACTACTACTACTAATACAACTACTACTTCTACTACTACCACTATTACGACTACTACTACTACTACTACTACTACTGCTGCTGCTGCTGCTGCCGCTACTACTACTACTACTACTACTACTACTACTACTACTACTACTACTACTACTACTACTACTACTACTACTACTAGTTATATGATAATAATAATAATAATAATAATAATAATAATAATAATAATAATAATAATAATAATAATAATAATAATAATAATAATAATAATAATAATAATAATAATAATAATAATAAATTACTGCCAGAAATTTATTTCACCAAAGAGAACTAAAGATAGCACCTCTGTAATTCTTGGGTTGGTCAGAGTTGACCTTTTCATGCTCTTTGTCTAGTTTGGCCTTTGTCCACGTGCCGCCATACGGGGTCAAGGGTCAATATAAATACACATTATGCAGGTCCAAGCGTATACATCAAGCAATCCGTGAAGTGGAGAATACAGAGGGACAAATGCTATGTGATACTCCCAGTGGTCAAGCGGTCAAGTGGTTGGGTCCTAACCAGGGCGGTTAGAAATGCAAAGGTTATGAGTTCAAAGCCTTTTTGAATTAATGCTTCACGTTCTGGATTCGATTTTATACTAGCTTGCTTATTTTTATCTTACTGTGTTCAACAAGATAGAAGCTTATCTGTACCAACCAAGAGTGTAACCTGTCCCCGCGGTTTTTTGCCATTTCAAACGCCAAAATTTGCCATAAAAAATGGTAACATTTGCCATCAAATAGCAAAATTTGACAAAAACCTGCCGCTAGTTTTACAAAAATCAAACAATTAAAACAACATGTACGGTAAAAAAAAATTTGACACAAATAGGGCATTTTGTAGAATATTGATGTCACAACATGTCAACATGAATATATTTTCATTTTGAATGGTTTGAAATAATAATAATAATAATAATAATAATAATAATAATAATAATAATAATAATAATAATAATAATAATAATAATAATAATAATAATAATAATAATAATAATAATAATAATAATAATAATAATAATAATAATAATAACAATAATGATAATAATAATAATAATAATAATAATAATAATAATAATAATAATAATAATAATAATAATAATAATAATAATATAATAATAATAATAATAATAATAATAATAATATAATAATAATAATAATATAGTAATAATATATAATAATAATAATAATATAAAGCCATAGTAAGTAAGTAAAAAAAAAAAGAAGGAAGTAATCAAAATATTTTATTAGCTATTTAGCTTCTTAAAATTTGGGAAATCAAAGTGAACAATCGCATAAAAAATTCAAAATTTGAAAAACTAATTACGGAGAGGAAAAAAATAACTTCACAAGGAAAGAGACACAAAACCTATTTTCCAATGGGGGCACATTAAATGTGTATTCTCTACTTACTATCCAATTTTGAGCATTATTATTATTATTGCTTTATATTTCAATATAGGCCTAATGGGTTTTTGAATGAAAAAAACTGGAAAAAATAATGAAAAATCATAATCATATCATGAAAACTAAGTGCCAATTTTGGATGCTAGCATTGAAAGTCGCCGTCTTTTCACAATTTGTCATAGCTTTTGTTTGTTTTTTTAAACAAAAAATCGTCAATTTAGCCTAAAAACGGCGAAAATTGCGGCTTTTTGCGGTCAAGGTGAAATTTGCGGCCGCGAAAAACTGCGGGGACAGTGTAACGGCAGCTTTGTCTCTGTCGGAAAAAAAATGTAATGTCGCCTAACAGGCGTCATGTTTCGTACTCCATGTTAAGTGCTGCTGTCGGTTAACCCCTTGGTGGATATTGTGCTATATAAATGCCCATGTTACATGCTTATGTTACGTAGAGTAGAGGGATACGACTTGGACTTCCATATATACAAACCAGGGCTGGCGAGTCGGAGTCGGTAGGAGTCGGTTGTTTGAGGGTGGAGTCGGAGTCGGAGTCGGTTTTAGAAGTCCCGACTCCGACTCCTTACCACTTTCAGACATTGCATTTTATATCATTCAATGTGTAATATTTTAGATACTAGATATAGATAGTATCCAGGCCTATAGAATTTGAAAAAAATTACATTGGTATTAGCTAAAGGTGAACTATGCTTCCAAAACCCCCTTTCCTACCCAACCTTAGTGCTCTCTTGCTGTACATTTAAGTTGGCATCAATGCCAATCACCCCGTACCTGACTTCAAATATGAAGCGGCTTGTATTGTTATAATACATATACTGGGGAAAAGCTAAAAGTAGCTGCGAGTGTTGGTTGCATATTATTACCTATTAATACTATGTTTGAGGAGTCGGAGTCGGAGTCGGGAGTCGGAGTCGGAGTCGGTTTCAAGGCTGGAGTCGGAGTCGGAGTCGGAGTCGGTTTAAAAATAACAGACTCCGCCAGCCCTGATACAAACAGATCTAGGGCCTTTACACAAAACATGCTTAAGACGTTCATATCATGAAAAATAATCATTAAAAGGAAACTGGTTTTAATCTACCAAATATTTTCTAACTAAATAAGTCTTATTAGTTGTCTTAAAAGTAGCTTCTGTATTGCATTTTCTTAAGGAAATTGGAAGAGAGTTCCAAATAGAAGGGGCAGCATGAGAAAAATACCTATCAGAAATCTTTTTGGAGCCTTTTTTGAGAACAGTTAATCGGAGATGATCACTAGATCACAAAGGCTTGGAAGGAGAGTACAATGAAATAAGTTTGCATAAAAATGAAGGAGCAGTTTTGTTGATACATTTAAAGCAAAGAACATCAATTTTATATTTGGGTTTTAATTCAATCAGGTAGCCAGTGAAGTGACAATAACATGGGTGTACTATGATTTTTTTGCCTTTTTTCTTAGAAGATCGTAGCAGAATGATTTTGGGTGTGCTGCAATTTATGAAGGAGATAGTTTGGAATGTTATGAAGGAGCGAATTACAGTCATCTATCCTAGCAAATATAAATGATGAAACAAGAGTTTTTAGGACAGTATTATTTGAAAACTTTGATATTTGTGAAATCTTCCTAAGTTCGAAATGCAATATTTTACAAAGGTAGTTAATATGTTTCCGTGGATACGTCATTTTGAAAGTATATAGATAGTTCGAAGATGACGTCACTCAGGTCTTTGTTATTGTTTTTTGCCATCCGCGTTTATGAGTAATGTTCACTGAACTGTATTAACCCGACTTTAAACGTTCATGGATACACACAGTTTTGTGTGTGGGTCCGTTATACTTCCGGATGGCAATGTTATTAGCTTCTTAGCCAAGCGCATACTATCTATATTTACGTTTCTAACTTTTTTCTGCGAAATGGATCGTGTCATTGTTAATCACAATTAAGTTGTTTTGAGGGGATGTTGTGAGCTTCTTTGCATTGCAGAAAAGAACTTCAGTTTGTTTGTTTTTCTTCATTCAATTTCAATATATTAACAGACATCAAATTCTTGACAATTTCAATGCAATTTTCCATGGAAGAGACTAGACCATTCGCAAGCACTGGTTTAGTTGACATATATAAAGCTGTGTATCATCAGCATTTAATAATAATTATTACATTGCCTAATGACACAAGCAAGAGGTTGGGTATATAAAGTATATAAAAGGGACCCAATGACTGATCCTTGAGGTACCCCAATACTCAAAAGAAAAGGGGGAGAAACGTTTTCGATTGCGAACGGTCAGTTAAATAAGATCGAAACCAATCTAACACATTCCTGTTAGTCCGAAAGCTATAGACAGGCGCTTTAGAAGTATATAATATCTATGAGATGTATAGAGATAAAATATTTATGGCACGTTCAAAAAATATTTAAATAATGCCGCGATTTAAATGATCTAATTTTAGTGAAATCATAAATTATTATTGTAAATGTGTATTATATTGTAAATACCATTACGTGTTACTTTTAATGGGGAGGGTTCTAATGAATGTCTTTATTGAGGAGAGTTACAGTAGAGGAACCCGAAATCGTGGAGGTCCCGATAGTTTAGTTGATAGAGCACTCGCTTCACACGCAAAATGACCGAGATCGATCCCGAGTACAGTCAAGATTTTTTTTTCTAAACCCAGAAGTGACTAGGTAGCTGGGTTGGTTAGATCAGGAGGAACGTATTTGAGTCCTATCCAAAAGATAGCAAGCAATCGCTATTATTCGTTTCAGACTAAAGAACTAATTGAAAGTGGATTTGTTTCCACAATTTAGAAGAAAAAAACGGTAAAGAAAAAAAAAAGAGTAATTTTCCGAAGTCTGATCAGTTTACCGATAAAATAATTCAATTTTTCTCTTCTAGTTCATTCCCACATAATATCAAATTGACGCGGTGGGTCACATTAAGACTTCTATCAACAATGATATTTAACGTTCCGTCACTTTTCTTCTAAATCACATAATTGTTAAATCTCATTAACCATACCGCGTTAACTGAAGACAACGGACAGAGCTAGCGGAGAGAAAGAGAGAGATATATACCATTTGACTGTAAAATTGTTAAGAAAATATATATCGCAAAATCTTTTATTATATTCAGAAAAATCGTGACTATAGAATGATATGGTTTTTATACAGACGATATCCATGGTTTACATTTTCACGAAGACAAATCTTTATGATAAATCAAAAAAAAAAAAAAATGAAAAGAATAGAAATCAAAAGACTTAAAATCTGGAAAACTCCGACAACCAATAAATGCCGTGATATTTAAAGAATGTAGTTTATTATTTTGTCTTTATGATTAAATGGCTGTGACTGCTTGACCTCTCTTCCCCGCTTGGAAAAATAACAATTATACAGTATTATTATAATGTTTGAAAACCAAAACTCGACAATAATATATTACATGATTTGCAATTTATTTTTTTTAACATCATTTTACTGGGCTTGAACTTGTTAGATAGGGTAGTTCAAAATATTAACATGTTTTGATCAATATTGCATATTTTCAGGGCCTGGGGTGTTAATTCTAAAAGCAAAACAAAAATTGGCATATTCAAAACTCTCAAAAAATATTATTTCAGTCTCATGTCTCTAACGTTATGTGAGTTGAAGATCACGACTTGATAAACAGTATCTAGATAGTATAAGGAATGAAATTAATCTGCTCATTGAGAGCGATGTCAAATTTTGTTCACTGTGCCTCACAGAGTGTTGCATTTACTCTCCCAGCGGGAACTAGACGTAGAGTTAAATATAATGCAATTACCGCCTTCTTATAGAAATGGGAGCCGATTTGAAATTTGAATGTGTCGTTGTTGGAGGATGTCCACATGAGTTGAGCAAATTATACGGGGGCAGGGAAAACTCCGAGTCATTCTTGAAACGATTTTGAATTCAATAAAAGTATTGGACAGCGGTCGTCTGGCATAGTTGGTTTGCCCCCCCCCCCCTCTCTCTCTCTCTCTCTCTCTCTCTCTCTCTCTCTCTTTCTCTTTCTCTCTCTCTCTGACTGACGGACCAGGTTCTATTTTGCGCAGGACAGAATATCAGGTGTATGTATGTATGCATGTGTGTGTGTGTGTGTGTGTGTGTGTGTGTTTATTTGATTGTTTTGTTTTTGCTTTGTTGTTGTTGTTGTTGTCGTCGTCGTTCCACACACCTCCTCCGAACTCGTCTTTCAGAAGTGATCTGGTATCTGGAGCTGATGTCGATTTTGCAATATCAGCAATGAAAATGTCCTTTGTACCTGATTGCGCTCCCCTGAACACAAATTTAATACTAATTTCCGATTAACTGTTTCTTTTATCTTTTTTATTTTCCCTTTGCATTTGATTTATTTATATTCTATTTATTGTTGCTGTTGCTGCTGCTGCTGCTGCTGCAGATGCTACCTTTTTACTTTTTCTAATCTATTATTTTTTGGTCTTTTTATTTCTTCTTCTTTTGTTTTCTAATTCAGCATCCATTCCCCTCACAACGACGTACCTAAGGAACGCCTAGGCAATGCTAAGTCACCTCTCCACATGTAGATAATAGTGTGGCACCCGGGATAGGGCTGCTATTCGGGCACCGGGTTGGATCAAATTTAGTCACACACCGGGGCGAGCAGCTCATGTGGCTCGTTGGCTCTATACCCGGGATGGTCTCGTGACGGTCGACCGGGATTTACACCTTTGCCCTCCCGTGTGGCTCAAGCCCCCTCACCACTGCAAGGTAAAGATCCACGAGGGGGGAAGCTTCTGAGGAAGCTGGCGGGATCGACTTGGGGCGCTAGCCAAGCGCTCCTGAGAACGTCCGCCCTGGCACTATGCTATTCCACCGCGGAGTATTGCGCTCCAGTGTGGGGTAGAAGCAGAAACGTTGAGAAGGTGGATGTAAAACTTCGCAAGTGTCGGGAACGTTAGCAACAACCACTAGAGAATGGGGCCCGATAATGGCAGCGATCCAGCCCTCCGATGTCCGGAGGGAGACCATTACGGGAAACTGGCTGAGTAAGATCAAAGAGAGAGGGAATGGGGATACCCCTCTCATGCGCATAATGGACGGTGCCCCCGTTTCGAGCAGAAATAAGTCCCGGCAACCTTTGTACGCAGAATCCCTGACTACGGACAGAGCTGCACATACGAGATGGAAGTCGGTTTGGACGAATTCAATCCCTCGTGGGGCGGGACCTACACTCCTCTAAGCTTGGTGAGAAGTTGCCAGGCTTTGATACCAGTAAGAGGAGACACTGGGTAGCTGCGAATCGACTTCGGTCGAGGAGCTGCCTAACGGCAAGTGCGTTACATCGGTGGGGTCTAACTTCCTGTCCAATATGTCCACGCTGTGAGCAAGAACCCGAGACGGCAGAGCATCTAGTCGAAAGGTGTGTTGTGACGATGCTACCAGGCGGGTTTGCGACGGTGCACGAATGCGGACCGGACTTTGCTGATTGGGTCGATCGTCATAACATAATAGTGTGAACCATAAGAGGCTGCTACCTCTCCACAAGACAAGGACAGAAAACCGTGCAGAATTGAGACAATAAGTGGGGTGGACAATCTAATCATAATAGATAGCCAAAACCTCCCACCACTCAGGCATAAAAGAGTATCTATCCGTCGACAATGACGGATATTGTACGACTATTAAAAGGACGCTTGATTTAACCGCGATTGATCCCGGGTGCAGACTAATTTCTTTTCCTGATTGTTCACCTTAGGAATAGCTGGTCGCGAGGTCCCAGATTTGAAAGTTTTTACCAAGAAGAGAGCCATTTAAATTGATTTATATTTAAAGGACGAGTTTTGTGGGCATTTTTTAAAATACGGAAGTTAACTGACTAAGCAAACAAAAACACTGTCTCTTTCAATGCTGCATAATCGATATGATTGCCATTCCTCTCCCTAAATTAATAGTAACGCCTCATGATATCATGTTTACAACATTAATAATTTGTGACGTCACATCAGGGACGGCTGGTAATAATGGGCAGGGTGGGCAAATACCAGCCTGTTTTTTTCAAGTTATAAGCTGTATTACCAGGTCCGAAATAATCTAATTTGAATTAGATAATTTTAAAAGTTAGTACTTAAACTTGATGCTTCGTACTGAAATCAATTTGTATGTATATTTGATAGATTGCGAATCACCATGCACCCCGTAATGCATATACCAGGATACGCTCCTGTTCTTTTTTATCACCTCCCCCCTCCCCCCCCCCCCCCCCTTTCCCAACGACTCCACTCCGCCCACATCGTCATCTCATCGTCACGTCGCCTGACGGTGATTTTGTTGTCTGGCCTCTCTAGTACTAGGTCGGGCTAATTCAAATGAGCCCACCTTATAAACCAGTGAGCACTAAATAGAGATTTTGGCAAACGAACTTTTTCTTATTTATTGCCTTACTTGTGCTGGTACCATTGATGTAATAACATTGGGAAGGTTCCAGTATTGAATTAAATTTATCAATTTACTAATATTATATCAAGTTAGTATTAACTCGTGTTGTTTTAATATATTTGTTTATCCATTTAAATATTTCTTTTTTTTTTTCTCGTTTTCTTTAGTGCTTCTCAAAATTCATTTATTTAAATTGTTGTCTTATTTGTTTTTTTTATTATTTTTTATTTATTTTTTTATTTTTTTTAAACAAATTAATTTGTTCCTTTTAAAAAAAAATTCTTAAAGTAATTACCGCTGTATTTTTATTGCCAGACTAAATATTTTTGCAAAACAATGTATTTTCTATTGCATTCCCTCTAATAAAACACTTTTATTCAGAAGTCACGACTAAATAAATATATAAAATACAACCACCATTTTGGTTTACTCAACAATTGAATTAGTATACGAGAAATACTCTTCTGAGAAAGGAGAGAGTTGAATTCTAAGTTATAGAGGAAATAAAGACGTTTAAAGGAAGGGTGGGCAGATTCCGTACTTGCCCGTCCTGAAGCTAATACATACATAAGATAGTTCGCGATGAAGAGGCGGGAAGCTAGGGTTGGTTGGGTAAGGAGTAAAGATAACACGGTCGTTATTGTTATAGTCTAACGAATGCATGAGGAGAGATTGGTAGCATTATTTAATTTGTCTTAATTGTATTGTATGAATTATTGGCGAAAGCCTAAGATTAAGTAAACTTTGTTTTTAATTTGTCTTTTTTTGACTATGGAACTGATACTTGTCATAGCAGACCTGCCTACTTGAAATAGGAAAATAAAAATCGTAGTTTTCAGGGTTAATAAAATGGTAGATATTTTAACTATCCTTTAAAAAAATCACCGGAATTTTCGTCTATTAAGGTATCAATTTTTTTAAAAACGAGAAAAACGGATTGGAAACGTAATAATGATGGTGATGATGGTGATGGTAATAGTGATGGTGGTGGTAGTAATGATGATGGTAATATTATTATTGTTATTATTATTGTTATTTTATTATTATTATTATTATTATTATTATTATTATTATTATTATTATTATTATTATTATTATTATTATTATTATTATTATTATTATTATTATTATTGTTGTTGTTGTACGTATTGGTGGTATTACGATTGTTGTATTTTTTTTGTGTTATTAATGGTATCAATTTATTGTTTGGTTCCATTTACCATTTTTTTCCACTTTCATGTATGTTGTCATCAAATTGTATGATTTAATGGCGAACGCCTAAGATTGAATAAACTTTGTCATATCGTACGGTAATCATCATTGTCGACGACATCGTCGTTGCCATTATTATCATCATCATTAACAACAACAACAACATTAACAACAAGTACTACAATAGCAATAAAAACAATATCAACATCATCATATAATTTTCGTCATCGTCTCCACAACTATCATTCTAACCAACAGCACACCACAAAACCACTACCATAATTACATCCTCCCTCACCGTCTTCTCTTCCTCCTCCTCCTCCTCCTCCTCCTCCACCACCACCACCACCACCACCGCTACCATTATTCCAACTGCTACCACCACCGGCACAATCATTCTAACCACCAAGAGAGCAGTAAAAATGATGCAATTTGAGCTCTGAATGAAACTCGAGTCATATCGCGGTTGTTGCTTCTCGATGAAAAATTTAAAGTTACTACGTACTTCTGAAAATGTAACAGAAATATCAATCTCGCCGTTGAGGGATTAAAGCATCTCTTTAATTTTTCGAGTGAACGAAATGGACTTGTATTGTCAAGGTGTTGTCGCATTTTGTCTCGTCGCTTTATTTTTTTGTTGTATTCTCTTTCGTGATTCCTTTTTGATTACGTTTGGAATAATTAAAATCTACTGGTATTGTCATTTCATTGTGAATGTGATTATTTGTGGTTGAAATATTTTATTTTTTAAAAGTTGAAATATATATATATATTATATATATATATATATATATATATATATATATATATATATATATATATATATATATATATATATATATATGACCGAATCATCTTTGCCCCACCTCTATAAATAGGCTAGAACCGCCACTGCGTCACATTATCAAGCGTAAATTTCACAAAAAAATCAGATTCTTTAAAATGAAATATCATTTGAATATTTTTGAAGTTGTCTTATACGTAAAGAAGACGAAATAGGACTTGATTGAGGGGTAGCTAGAATAAATTATTTCTTACACTCTTGCGTTTTGGAATTCGAACTTTGTTTCCAAAGCGCACTCACAAACTCGTGCAGCGGTTGGGAACAACGTCAGGATTCCAAGCCAAAAAGCAAGAGTGTAAGAATCGTATATTATTGCCATCCCTAAGACTTACTCAGCATTGAACTAGGCTTGCTATTATGATGCATTATGGACAATGAAGTTTTACTCCGTGTGAAGCTACAACAACAGCAATAACAACAACGACAACGACGACGACAACGACGACAGCAACAATAGTAGCAACAATAACAAAACAAACAAAGTGAGACGGATGGCAAAACTCCTGGCCATTCCTTGCAATACTTTAGAAAAGAAAGTCTTGTCTATGCAATATAAACAATTGGATTTGCCAGAAAGATTTTGCAAAAGAAGCCAAATGTTTTTGTTGTCGCTCTCTCTCTCTCTCTCTCTCTCTCTCTCTCTCTCTCTCTCTCTCTCTCTCTCTCTCTCTCTCTCTCTCTCTCTTTCTCTTTTTTTCTCTCTTGAAGTCCCAGGTTTGAAGGTTTTCGCTAAGATGAGGGTCATTTAAATCGATTGATATTTGAAGGACGAGTTTTCTGGCCATATATTTAAAAATGTTTTTGTTTTTTTCCAGAGTCCGGCAATATTGTTAACTTTATTGATAAACATAATTTACCCTCACGATGGTTATATAACACCTTAAAATCCTTAAAATTATTGTGTCTAGTATCACCTTTCATTTACAATCAGTTTCAATTAATTAGAAATTGATCGTGAAGTTCTGAAATTAGAGCCCAAAGTTCGTCATTAAAAAAAAAATATTTAATGAGCTGTTATATAGAGCAATATCCACTTAACGTGCTTAACGCGCTTTACAAGGGGTCCCTGACCAACAGCAACACGTAACATGTAGAACTAGACATGACACCTGTTAGGCGACATTACATTTTTTTTTCGACAGAGACAACGCTGTTGACGGCCAGGTACTCATTTTACACCTGAGTACGGTGAGAGAATGTGAGTAAAGAGCCTTTTCCAAGGAATCAACTGTGCGCCGAGCGAGGCTTGAACCCAGGACCTTCCAATCCGAAAGCGAGTATCTTACCACTAGACCACATAGCCGTATTTTTTAACGAAATTTTCGTTGCAGTAGGCAGGTCTGTAATATGTGACCCATAGCGAGAATCTGGTACTATGTCGATACTAACTAGATTAAAACAATAGAGTTGTTAAATGTGTCAAAATGATAAGAATTAAGAAAGATTAGTTAAGCTCTTTGAACTTTAAGAAAGAAAAAGAAAAGGAAAAAAAAATAATAATAAAAACCCAAAACAGCAGTGTCCCCAATGGAGACATCGATATTCTATCCAATCTATTAAATTAAGGTTAGAATTTTTAATTTTAAATATTTGAGCCATCCTAACATAATAACGTGTGGCTATGTGGTCTTGTGGTATGACACTCGCCTTCGGACCGGAAGGTCCAGGGTTCGAGTCCTACTCTGAGCAGCGCACAGTTGAGTCTTTAGAAATCGCTCTTTTCTTACATTTTCATCACCATAATTCTGTGTGATATAAGTACCTGGCCGTTGACATCGATGTCTCTGCCGAGTAAAAACAAATTGTAATATCGCCTAACAGGCTTCATGTTTCGTGTTAATTAAGTGTTATTGGCTAGGGACTCTTTGCAATAATAATAATAATGAAATTTATTTATATTGCGCCCAATCCTCTATACAATAAAGCTCTAGGCGCATAACAATAACACCAATCCATTCAAATTTCTCTCTCTCTCTCTCTCTCTCTCTCTCTCTCTCTCTCTCTCTCTCTCTCTCTCTATCACACACACACTCTCTCTCTCTATTTATCTATCTATCTCTCTCTCTCACACACACACACACACACACACACACTCTCTCTCTATCTATTTCTCTCTCTTTCTCTTTCTCTCTCTCTCTCTCACACACACACACACACACACACACATTGACTCTCCGTCTCTTTCTCTCCTCTCTCTCTCTCTCTCTCTCTCTCTCTCTCTCTCTCTCTCTCTCTCTCTCTTGTAAAGCGCTTTGAGCATGTTTAGTGGATATTGCGCTATATAAATGCTCTATATAACGCTTTGAGACGATATGTCACAGAAATAAATGTCCGATCTTCCCAAATCTGTATTGGAACGGATATCCCAAATGATTAAAATTAAAATTCCATTCAGATATTATTTGGAATTTTAGTTTCCGAATTTAATTTGTCAAACTGGAAACTATACTATAATATGCATGGCTAATAATTAATTGTTTTGATAACACCGCCTCTTTCTCACGGTGATCACAGATAAAATCCCACACCAATATTGTTCCGGTTTGTTACTCAACACCCAGTACCTACCCTAAAACCAATGTACATATTGACGCACGCTTCATTTGTTTGGGGGGAAAGTGAACCAAATTGTCCCAGCTTCAAGCCTCGTCGGGTTTGTTTTCACAAAGATCGAGGGCATGTCAAAAGCCTCTCAAAACAAAACCAAGGGGTGTAACTAAAAGGGATAAAAAAAAATCATTGGGAATCACTGAAGGAATGGAGTTGGTTTGAAAAAAAAAGAAAAGAGAAAGAGAGAGAGGGAGAGAGAGAGAGAGAGAGAGGGAGAGAGAGAGAGGGAGAGAGAGAGAGAGAGAGAGAGAGAGAGAGAGAGAAAGAGTGAGAAGAAAGATAAAAAGGAAAAGAAAATAAAAGAAATAAAAGAAGAAAAAAAAAAGAAATTAAAAGGAAAATAAAGAAAAAGAAAGAGAGACAATGCATATATTTATGTCTTGGGCATTTACAACAACAACAACAACAACAACAACAACAAAAATTACGACGCCATAAGAAAGTAAACTTATATTTCATAATGGTATAAGCTCACTTGTTTGTTCAATTTCTGAACTAACACTCTTAAAATATCCTTCATTGCCTACATCACAACAGAGTTGAACGAAATAATGTTTTTAATGTGTCTTACCTTGCAAAATCATTTTATAGACACGCTGCCAGAGTTTGATATGATTGTCATCCACCATTATATTGACTACAACTAATATCGCTTTACTTAAAATAAACATAGACCTTCTTCATCATCATTATATTATAAGCCAGACGACTCACTCAGACCATTACTGTCGATATTACATTTCCAAATTAATTCTTTCTTCTTTTTTTTAATTAAAGAAAAGAATTCAAATACCGATGCCATTAAAATTTAATATTGAAATATAATATGATATGCTATTCTATGTGTAGCACACTGTGGATCGTGGAAATGTGCAATGTTAACAATTTGTTGTTCTTTTTTTTTCTTAAAAAATAATATTTCCTTCTCTTATTTCAACTGAAGAAAGGAAGGTCCGATTGATTTTGGTTTCCGCCCAATGCGTGGGAAAAATCGTTGGTCGTTATCATCAGATCTTATTATCAATGGCTTGTTTAGATTATCACACACGATATTTGCATAATCCTCCATGCATGCATGACTATGAAATTTGCAAATAAAGATATCCGGTGTGGGATTTGAGGTTTGCAAAACAAGTTTTTAAGTCGGCGATGTCATTGTATGTTACAGCACTTTACGACACATTTATTGTGTTTTAGCCTTAGAAACTCAAAATAAGTAGGGGTAGGAGAAGAGGGTAGAGAAAAGATGAAGAAGGAGGAGGAGGTGGAGGAGGAGGAGGAGAGGAGGAGGGAGGAGAAGGAGAGGAAGAGAGAGAAGGAGTAGGAGGAGAGAAGAAGAGAGAAGTAGTAGATAGTAGTAGTATAGTAGTAGTAGTATAGTAGTAGTAGTAGTAGTAGTAGTAGTAGTAGTATAGTAGTAGTAAGTAGTAGTAGTAGTTAGTAGTAGTAGTAGTAGTATAGTAGTAGTAGTATAGTAGTAGTAGTAGTAGTAGTAGTAGTAGTAGTAGTAGTAGTAGTAGTAGTAGTAGTAGTAGTAGTAGTAGTAGTAGTAGTAGTAGTAGTAGTAGTAGTAGTAGTAGTAGTAGTAGTAGTAGTAGTAGTAGTAGTAGTAGTAGTAGTAGTAGTAGTATTAGTAGTAGTTAGTTAGTAGTAGTAGTAGTAGTAAGTAGTAGTAGTAGTAGTAGTAGTAGTAGTAGTAGTAGTAGTAGTAGTAGTATATTAGTAGTAGTAGTAGTAGTAGTAGTAGTAGTAGTAGTAGTAGTAGTAGTATAGTAGTAGTAGTAGTAGTAGTAGTTAGTAGTTAGTTAGTAGTTAGTAGTAGTAGTAGTAGTAGTAGTAGTAGTAAGTAGTAGTAGTTAAGTTAGTGATAGTAGATAGTAGTAGTATAGTAGTAGTATTAGTAGTAGTAGTAGTATGTAGTAGTAGTGTAGTAGTGTAGTAGTAGTTAGTAGTAGTAGTAGTAGTAGTAGTAGCAGTAGTAGTAGTAGTAGTAGTAGTAGTAGTAGTAGTAGTAGTAGTAGTAGTAGTAGTAGTATGGTGAGAATGTAAAACCAAAAAACTAGAGGTGCCTAAATGAGATAATAAAATCGAGAGAAAGATACGGGGAGTAAATGTGACTCATATAAAGGAACAACACAAAACAATCGACGTTTCGGTGAGAATTTAAATTAATTGCCTGGCCATCTTAAATGATTTGAATCTAATTTTGAATTCCGAGTTTGAACATTTTGAATTAGATCTGTATATTGCTTAAGGTGGCCTCTATTTTAAGAAATAATCATTAATTTGTTCACACCTGTTAGGTGGTGTTCCAATTTTTTTTCGGACAGAGACAATGCTGTTAACGGCCAGGTATTCATTTTACACCTGAGTACGGAGAGAGAATGTGAGTAAAGAGCCTTCTCCAAGGACTCAACTATGTGACGAGCGAGGCTCGAACCCAGGACCTTCCGATCCAAAAGCGAGTGTCTTACCGCACCAAAAAAAAAATAGAATATAAGATCGCTTTGCTATTTAAAAAAAAATTAGGACAGAGTATTCGTGACAACACGCTTCTACTCTTTCGGTTCCAAACTCCTTGGAAGTCTTTCGGAGGACTAATAATGAGGTGGCATAATTATTTTAGTAGCAGGATGTACAGACATCATCTTTAGATTACGGGACGTAAAAGAGCGAGGATGGATGATCTTGATTGGCGACCAGCACATAATTATTTAGGCTAGAAAATAAGATGGCATCACTCTGAACCCAGAAGATCATTTACACAAAGTATGTATCTAGTCTTCCGGAAGAGCGGTTTTTCACTTCCGATAAGATTGGAACCAGCCTTCTGACATCACACGTTTGTTCCCTATTAGAATAGAATAATATAAGATCGCTTTGCTATTTTATTTATTTATTTATTTATTTATTTATTTATCTATGTATTAATTTATTTACTTATTTATTTATTAATTAATTTATTTATTTTAAAAGATGATTATTTTACAAGAGACTAGTCAGATCTTACAAGAAATGCAAGATTAAATAATCAATTACTTTTCCTTGGGATCGCCCATGCTGCCTGGAATTCTCCCTCATCTAGTCTATTTAATTGGAAAGAAAAGTCATACAGAAACATTGTGTAAAAAATAAATAATCAAAACGTTTTCGATCTAAATGAATCTTTTTTTCTTCTATTTAATTTTTTCTTCTATTCTAAATATATTATAATGTCTCAATGACTTATTATATCACTAACGTTGGTTGTGCGCATCGACTCGCCTTTGTAATGATGATGCTGATGATGTTGATGATGATGATAATAACAATAATAATAAAAATAATAATAATAATAATAATAATAATAATAATAATAATAATAATAATAATAATAATAATAACAATAATAATAATAATAATAATAATAATAATAATAATAATAATAATAATAATAATAGTAAAACCGTGAGTAAAATTAAGCAGTTCGAGATTGTGAGCCAATCGCACGTGTAAAGGGCGTGGTTTGTACCATGATTGCCCCTCCTTTCATCCTCTGGCGCTAAAGCTAATTAATCCTCGAACTGTTTATTTTTCTTTCCCATAATTGAACAACTATTTCGGTCTTATACTGTAGCTTTTATCTTGTGATTGTAATGATCTAAAATATTAATCGTCACTTAATTATTTTCAACTTTTACTACCCAAACATTAGCACACCACACAGAACAACATGATGCCTTCCCTCCCCCTCGTTCAACAAGCGAGCAACAACGCAAACACGCGAGTCGAGAAATTCGCGACGATTTGCGAGGCGGTGTCGAATTGCAATGCTTTGCCTGCTTTGGGATGTGGGGTTCACAGGTCACGGCAATGTGTCGAAGGAGCTGGGTTCAGCACGTTGACTCAGAAAGCAACAAGTTTCCCCGTGATTTCTTTAGGGCTGTAAACTGAATGTATGCTGTGGTTATGACACCTGAGGATTAGCCTACGGAATGTAATATTATTCTCGTACAAAGTTGTAATTTGCCTGCTTCTTGGATTGTGTTAACATTCACTTTGGATTAATATTGTCAGTTTTTTCAACATATTGCAACTCTTTGCATTAATGGTTGATTTTCACAGTGAAATTTCGTTGAATAGCTCGAGATAATACTGAAGTCATTTCCATTTTGATTTAGATATATAATATGGTATTTATAGACATAGCCTACAACTGTACGTAGTAACATATGCTTTTTGTTGGCGTTAGTGCTAGCCTCTCCCATTATTTAATTTAGCCACTTAGTTATTCAGATAAAGAACATAATTTGTCCTTCCAAAAATATCATTGAGTCAGTGAGAGTAAAAAAAAATAAACAAAACAAAATACAAATTAGCTATTCATGCAATATTGTTATACACGGCGCAGAGTTGTCCATTTTCTTTACCATAATTAATAACTTGTTCTTTACGAGTGATTCATGATGTAGAATCTTTAATTCGAGGATGATGGATGTACGTTTTGTTTAGATCTGGGAATCAATGCTGTCAATTGGTATTTTGGATTAAATAAACGGAATACATAATAATGATAATGTGAATACGAACGAGTAGCAGGATTAAATTATTAAGTTTGAGTTCGTTTACGGATGTATTATACTTACAACCATTAGGCTTCTATTGCCGCCATCATTATTTGAATGGGAATGGATACCTCGTCGTCGATGATGATGATGTTGAATCAAGTGTGGATGATGATGCTGATGACAATGCTATTGACATCGTCAACAATTGGCCAGCAAATGTGTGACCAATGCAATTGTCCCATCAGGTAAACAATAAATTCTGAATCTTATTATGATATTAAATTTATCAAATTACAATGCCTAGATCTATACCTTTTTGGGTAGGCCTAATATTTAATTATAATGCCTTTGTAAATTGATTAATAGTAATTAGTTGAATTCAGTGGTAATACACAGATAGTTGTTTTTATTAATGTTAATCTCATCATCATTAGCTTGTTATTATTATTGCTATTATTATTATTATTATTATTATTATTATTATTATTATTATTATTATTATCCACCATCGTCATCAGCATCATCATCATCAATATTATTATTGTTATTATTATAATAATGATAATAATAATAATAATAATAATAATAATAATAATAATGATAATAATATTATGAAGATATGATGAATGATGATGATGATGATGATTATTATTATTATTATTATTATTATTATTATTATTATTATTATTATTATTATTATTATTATTATTATTTTAAGTATTAGTTTCATTATTATTTTTTTTAATTTCGTTTTATTATTAGTATTATAATTACGATTGTTAGTACAAGTATCAATACTTTTATTGTTAATGATGATGATAATGATGGTGATGATAATAATAATAATAATAATAATAATAATAATAATAGTAATTATTATTATATTATTATTATTATTATTATTATGCATAATAATAATAATATATATATAATAATAATAATAATAATAATAATAATAATAACATTAACAACGACGACGATAATAATAATAATAATAATAATAATGTTTTTGTTTCCGATACGAACACATTAGTGCCCGGAGAGGATTAGCTATGTGGGCCACGACACACAGGCTGGTATTAGCAAGTAAACGATTACGTTCCCAACCTACAGCGATCGACGAACGACGTGGAAGAAACGAAGATCTGTCCTAAGCATAGATTAGCAATAGGGGGTATTGGTCCTAAGACTCTGAGGACAGATCTTCGTTTTCTTCCACACCGTTCGTCGATCGTTGTAGATTGGGAACGTAATCGTTAACTTACTATTATTACCCATCACTGGGATGAGGGGTGGAGACGAGGGAGTTGGGGTTATCATCTTCTTTTTTTTTAAGGAAAAGAGTAACAGGGATCGGAACTTGAACTTGTGCTTTAGTTAGTGAGTCAATTGCCCTGTCAATTAAACTATCGGGACTCTCTCTCTCTGTATTGTTTGGATATTTGTTTTAATGCCTGTCAACAAAACATTTCAGATGACATTTGTAGATAATAATTATAATGCGAAAGGGGCTATATATAGTAGTCCTGGGCCGGAGTTTATCCCGGTTTCTATAGCGTAAAACGGACAATAGCAGTTGTGATCTTTTGGATATGACGCTAGTCTGTCACAGATCTAACAGAACCAGCTACGCAATCACTGCTGGGCGGACGGGGGGGAGGGGGTGGGGTGTCCAAAAAAATCTCGATACACCCGGAACCGATCTTGGTCCCTTTGCTTGTGAAGCGAGTGCTCTACCAACTGAACTATTGTAATCCCCAAAGAGGCCTTTAACCGATACCGAAACTGTAAATGTTGTCCTTTTTTTAAAAATTGCATGGTAGATGGTTGTTGAAATGTTATGTCGTCAGGGATGCGATTGTATGATGGTAGCTTGTGCGGTCTTATCAAGGTTGTAATTATCCATCGCTATTAATGATAGGGGGATGTGGAGGGGGGGAGGGGGGGGGGGGGTCACGATAGCTCACTTGGTACAGCAGCTTCATAAGCCCAGGGACCGAGATTGTTCCCCGGTGAAGTCGATTTTTTTTCTCTGACTCCACTGTACACCCAACAGTGATTGGGTTGTTGGGTCTGTTTGACTTGACGGAAAGTACCCTGCGATTATCTAGCGTCCTATTCAAGGGGTAGCACGCAATTGTTATTATCTATTTCATGCTATTGAAACCAGGATATATTCCGATTTCCATGGGCCTACTACATGGCTGTGAAAGACTACTTGCTAAAAATTTTGAAACATAGTTATATAATGATACTTTGATGAAATGGGCCTATTAGGGGAAGCCGCCTTTAAAATTAAATTGAAAGGCAATAATCATCTTGTAAAATAAAAATAGTAAACAACCTAAATACTGTACTTTCTGTTTGGTTTGATATTTGACCCAACCACCCATTTATAACAGACGTTTCGGGGTCAAACTAAAACCTTTTGCACGGAAGTCGGATATTGTTCAGAATGATCTACCCGGTAAACGAAGTTTGTGTTTATTAGTTTACATTTTATTTAAAGGGTTATTCAGAGAGCTGGATAATATTATGTGTGTGCATATGTGATCCATCAAACGTCAAAGATCACTCATACTGTTGTCTTAAGTGAACGAATAAAGGGATTAAGGGATGTGTAAAGAAATTAATGGGCCGAAAAGTCGGGCATGAGTAAGGATTGCCAAAGTTTATATTACATTTCTTTACCCGCTCGGCCATATCGCCACCCCATTCCCCCCCCCCCGCCCCATCCCCTCTTTGATGGTGGTAAGTTAGGTTATTGTTTCAATACGCGAATGACAAAGTCGTTTGCCAATTTATTCAAGGTTGTTGTTGCTCGTATGTAATATTATTGCTCTCTACCTTGTTCGCCTTTGGATGCACGTTCGGTGGGAAATTCGCGCATTGCCATGCCACTTTCTCACGACAGAGAGACGGTAAAACATACGTTCGTAACGTTTCCAGGGTTTGCCGTTTAAATGTATGTGTTAACATTAGTGTGGGAATATTTCTTTCAGCTGTTCGGTGATTGGCTGAAGGGTGAAAATGACTTGCACGCGCAAAATTACGTACAGTTCGCCGGGTGCATTTGCGTACGTTCGCATTTTTATTTCAAGGTTCTATGCGGTATTATCTTCGTGAGAAAATAGATATATGGGTAGACTCACGATTTTAAAACAATAAAAAAGAATTGCATTAAATTTTGTTGAGTTTGTAAACAAACCTATCGGGTTGTTTGTTTTGTTGTTTTGTGTTGTTAGTTTGTTTGGTTTTGGTCTTTACCTCGTTTTCTTTTTTTTTCTTTTTTAAAAAAAATTTTTTTTGGGGGGGGGGGGGGGGGGTGTATTTCTCTCCTTTTTAAAAAACTTAAAACCTGTTTGCTCCTCTCTCTCTCTCTCTCTCTCTCTTTCTCTCTCTCTCTCTCTCTCTCTCTCTCTCTCTCTCTCTCTCTCACCTCTCTCGATTTCGCTCTCAATCTTCCTCATGTCTGGCTCTCCTATAATTTTTATATCCACCTGCCTCCCTCTCTTCTAGTCTGTTTATACCTCCATCCTTCCATCAATCAATCTAAATATCTATATCTATAAGTCCTAATTCTTATCCCAATGATAAGCCTTTTCGCGATTTGCTTCATGGGTGGCTTATTATACCTTTGTACAGGGTGACGAAATTATAATAAATAATGCAATTAATTATAATGTTACATCGACACTTAACGTCAATTATGCTTTTAAGCTTGAGTTGGTAGACGCTCCCGTTCCAACTTGAGTTTAATTAAGATGCTAACATTATTGAGTCTCTTTTAATTAATAGTACGATTAATAAATCTTCACTTGTTTATTAAAGGTCTTTTTGGCGTGCACCGCATTTCCCTAAGGGGATTAGAGGGACCCCTTTCACACCTTAGGTCTTACACAAACAAAGGATTACCTTTTGTATAGCGCGGACCAGGTGTTTGTGCGGACGATGCATTAACGACAAGGTTGTTTCAAAGACCACTGGAAGACAAAAGATTAGCGTGACAAAGTTAGTTTTGGTGTCATTGGAGTGGCCAATTGGCCGTTGAATGGCCAGAGGGCTATTTGAAGTTGAAAGAAAAAAAAGGGGGGGGGGGGGGGGGAGAGAGAGAGAGAGAGAGAGAGAGAGAGAGAGAGAGAGAGAGAGAGAGAGAGAGAGAGAGAGAGAGAGAGAGAGAGAGAGAGAGAGAGTCGGTCAGTTTTTTAGTCGATGAAATACAGAAGGAAGGTCGATAGATTCTGAGTGATCGTAAGTGAATTTTTTTTGGGTCCAGTTTCAAATACTCCTCGAAAGAAGCACTTGTAGCCCAGGACTGGTTTTTGAATCGGTTTGACAGAGGGTCTATCTGTTGCTCGACCTCTTTTATTATTATTATTATTATTATTATTATTATTATTATTATTATTATTATTATTATTATTATTATTATTATTTTATTATTATTATTATTATTATTATTATTATTATTTTATATTATTATTATTATTATTATTATTATTATTATTATTATTATTATTATTATTATTATTATTTTTATTATTATTATTATTATTATTATTATTATTATTATTATTATTATTAGATCTATTATCATCATCATTATTAATATTATTGTTATTATCATTATTACTATTATTATTATTATTATTATTATTATTATTATTATTATTATTATTAATATTATTATTATTATTATTATTACTACTACTACTACTATCATATGTGTGTCGGTGAAAGGATCAGAGTGACATTTTGTTGACACACCTTCAGGAACACACTATAGATCTTTTCGCCTCTCCTGCCTTGCCTTAGCCTTATCGTAGTAAAAAGCACTTCCCTTTCACAACACCCCGAGACCTCTTTGAAAATAAGAGGGGCTGCGCTTTTCACATAATAGGAACTCGGGTTAGCTTTCTATGCTGGCGTTATTTGCATTTCTATACCAGGCTGACTGGCTTTCATAGGAAATGGATTGAGGACTGTCACTAGTAACACAGACAAACAAAACCATTTTTATTTTTTTTATTTTTGGTCAGAAAACTTTTTCTTGATAGTTATGTCAATACGTTGGGTGGTAGGTCGTCAACTTATCAAAAAGTCTGAAACCCGACACTGTAACAAACATACAAACAAAACTTCATATTAAAGTTGTTTTTTTTTTTGTTTTTTTTATATGTAGGGGGTCATCTTAACTTTGGATTTACAAAGTTAAAGGTTTTCAGGCCTAAATGAGAAAAAGGAGTTTTGTTTGTGCATACTAGAATAGAGGATAAACGAGAGTCTTTAAAAGGGTATACTTTCCTGTTGAATTCAGATTATCTCTCCCCTCCCCCTCTCTCTCTCTCTCCCCCCCCCCCCCCTCTCTCTCTCTCTCTCTCTCTCTCTCTCTCTTTCTTTCTTCCTCCTTCCCTCTATCACCACTCTCTTTCGCTCTATAAATTATAATAAATTGAGCTTTATATAACGCAATATCCACTAAATGTGCTCAAAGCGCTTTACAAGGGGTCCCTGGGCAACAGCAACATTTAACATGTAGGACGGGACATGACGCCTGTTAGGCGATATTACAAGTTTTCGGACAAAGACAAAGCTGTTAACGGCCAGGTACTCATTTTACACCTGAGTACGGTGAGAGAATGTGAGTAAAGAGCCTTTTCCAAGGACTCAACTATGCGCCGAGCGCGAGGCTCGAACCCAGGACCTTCCGATCCGAAAGCGAGTGTCATACCACTAGACCACATAGCCGCACTATACTTTCCTGTGTAAATTAGATTATGTCTCCCCCCCCCCTCTCTCTCTCTCTCTCTCTCTCTCTCTCTCTCTCTCTCTCTCTCTCTCGTTTATGTTTTCTGGTTGCTAGAAATCGCTAGATGTCGATTTATGTTGGTAGAAAAGTTCTGGCCTGTGGGGTATAATAATATACTATAAAACTGCAGTAAGACTCTCTAATCAACTATTATTATACATCTAGAATATAATAGCGATTGGCTGAATAGTCCACTATATATCTTCCGGATAAGTTATTTTAGTAACACTGTGTGCTCATAGTATACCCGAAATAGTGTACAATGAATAAATTAAAAAAAAAGAGCAGGTTGCGTTGCCTTTGCTTG
Organism: Berghia stephanieae; assembly: GCF_034508935.2. Lineage (NCBI taxonomy): Eukaryota > Metazoa > Mollusca > Gastropoda > Nudibranchia > Aeolidiidae > Berghia > Berghia stephanieae. Next base: position 36,378,778 of record NC_088364.1, on the reverse strand, counting down.
TCAGATTTTCTTGGTGAAACTAAGCTGCTAGATGCTGTGGACTGTAGAAGTTATGAACAAAAGTTAATATAGCAGTAACTGCTTCGAAAAAGAACTTAATACCAAACACGGAATGTTTTGGCCTCAAAATCCTTTAGCTAATAACAATAATTTGGGATAAGGGATACACAATTAAAAGAATTAATGTATATTAATATTATACTAAATTAACAAATGGCCTCGTGACTCACATTCTTATGCTGTTCTGGTTTCTCTTGATTCATGACGTAGTCATGGTCTTTTGTTCAGCGCCTCACTGGAAAACGTGCTTTATTTCGTGGTTCTCTTGGACATATTTGAAGAGCGGTATCGCCGGAAGGAAACGTTCCAAGCTCGAATCTGTAAGTGGCTTGAATTCCCTTCAACGGAGTCGTGGCAGTTACAAGCCTCATTATTGCTTCATTGTGTTGGTCCTCGTTTCCAAGGGGACACGGGAAGTAACCCTTGACAGTTGCATAATTCGGACTGCAATAGTGAATGTTCTTGTCATTGTTGAATACACTCCTTTCGTTGGAGAGTTCCCAAGTAGGCCGATGGAGATCTCCCTGTGTAAAAGAGCGTAAATTTGTCAACTATAAACAAGAGTTTGTTATGACAAGGCGTGTACTCATTAGATTTTCATTGTCAAACAGTTTGACACGTTTTGTGCGTGCTCAGTGTGGAATGATAATATTAGGCATTGTTCCTGATATGCCGTCTTTTTCAGCCTTTTCCACCTTTTATTTAGATCAAATTTACACTTGTCCAAAGTGGTGTCACTTTTATTCACTCCGATTAGTCGGTGTTCATGCCATGAGAATTATCAAAACAATGAAATAAAATGAGCGAATAATGATCGTACCGATAATCGTATTTAATGATGATAATGGTATATGTGGCGAAGATGATGATGATGATGGTGATGACGACGACGATATTAACGAGGAAAGAATGCTCAATACAAACTGAAGCTCATATCATTTTATTTATTATTATTAATTTATTTTTTAAAATCAATTTCTTCATTTATACTAGGTTGATTTGTATTCCCCGCCAGTTGGGATTGGGATGCGTCATTCTGTATATCAATACAGTAGACAAGATTCCAACAACTTTCAACCTTGACTAATGTTCAACATGTTCTGTTACACATTTGAACATACACGTAATTTTAGATCCGGGTATCAGTTTGGCGCCCCTGTCTCAGAGGATTTATCAGGCAGATTTATGGCGTTGAAGTGTCTGGCCGACACGCGAAGCCTGCTATTCTGTTATCCAACTTAACTAATCCGGGACTTGATAAGGTTTTTATTACAAACTGAGATCACCCTTTTCCGGTTCAACTTTCACCTTTAACTTGGCTGTCGTTGTCGTTTTGAAAATAAAAGTTATTTTTTAAAAAAAATAAAAAGATTTAAAAAAAAATATATGATATAATGATGATGATGATGATGATTATAATAATAATAATAATAATAATAATAATAATAATAATAATAATAATAAATAATAATAATAATAATAATAATAATAATAATAATAATAATGAGGAGGAGGAGGAGGAGAAAGAGAAGACGAAGAAGAAGGAAAGAGGAGGAAGTGGTGGAGTAGGAGGGTAATTTATCTTATCTTTCCTTTCTGTAATTGATCGAATGAAGAAAAACTCTCTCTCTCTCTCTCTCTCTCTCTCTCTTCTCTCTCTCTCTCTCTCTCTCTCTCTCTCTATCTATCTATCTATCTTTTCTATTTATTTATCTATCTCTCTTCTCTTCCTTCTTATCTATATTTTCCCTCTCCATCTCACTCACTTCCTCCCCTCTACAACATCTGCAATATCTTTCCCCCCACTCTTTCCCAATCTTTTGAATTTTAATTACCCCCCCCCCCCCTTTTTTTTTTTCTGTCCCCATTTTTGTCTCGGCTTTTCCCTGCCACTAATGGTCATTATGGGGACTAATCTCTATTACTCAACTCGGTGATGTTGGTCTTAAGGGGACAGAAGAGGGGAAAAATAGACAATCGTATTTACATGCGGGGCTCTATTTCACCCTATAATATTATGACCCGCCGGCCACCTCCTAACAGTATTATGTGGGGAGTTGATTTGGATGCTAAAATGTGAACGTTTAGTATTGAGGATTGTGAGTATAGGTTCTGTAATCAACAAAATGATAATAATGATGATACATGTAATAATAATAATAATAATAATAATAATAATAATAATAATAATAATAATAATAATAATAATCAGAATAATCAGAATAATCAGAATAATAATAATAATAATAATAATAATAATAATAATAATAATAATAATAATAATAATAATAATAATAATGGTGATAATATAATAATAATGATGATGGTGATAATAATAATTTATCTTATCCTTCCTTTTGTATTTGATCGACTAAAAAAAATGACCATCTCTCTCTCTCTCTCTCTCTCTCTCTCTCTCTCTCTCTCTCTCTCTCTCTCTCTCTCTCTCTGCCTGAAACGTCCAGGATGTTTTTGCTAGATAGATGATGGGAGAAAAAAAAAAAAAGTAGATTTGAAGGAAATTCGGCCTCGCCGTTATAGGCGTAAAGATTTGTAGCCCTCTGGGGCATACGGTGAGATGGATGACGGATCAAGGGACTAACGGTAATCTCAACTGATAGTTTTCAAGAATTAATCAGGGGAACTAAGGCGCTCCATAAATAAAATGTGTGAATCTGTTGGATTAGATAAGTCGGGTCTTTGTTTTAATATAATTTTGTTTGTTTGTTGATTTCTTTTCTTTTCCTTTTTTTCGGGGGGGGGGGGAGGGGTTGTTTGTGCGCGTGTGGGAGAGAGAGCGAGAGAGAGAGAGAGAGAGAGAGAGAGAGAGAGAGAGAGAGAGAGTGAGAGATGAATAAGGTAAAGAGAGAAACAGACAGAAAGAGTGAAAGAGAGGGAGAGTGAAAAAGAAAGAAGAAGAGAGAGAGCCGGGGGGTGGGGGGGGGGGGGGGCAGTTTTGGTTACCTCAATCAATCGATACTTGAATTAGAAATTAATGGGGGGGGGGGGGGTTCTTCTACGGACATTTTTTAAAAATGAAAAAAACAAAACAGAAAGAAGCAAAATGTTTTGTCAGAGTACTGTAAGTGCATAGCTACTATAATACAGCCCAGTTTAAACAACAGAGGCGTCGAATCCTATACATTGTATGTCCATGTAATCAATCGCTGGTCCTAATTCCCTCCCTTTGTAACCTTTTTAAAGGCCTACATTATCGGGGATTTGCATTGTCTGACCGGCATTCTTGTTCACGGGGACACCATAACAATAGGGGTTCTCAGTTTACAAGACCCCTCTTGGAGCTCCAATTACAATCCACACATAATATAGGACTAATACAATGGCATTACAAGCCGTAGCTTATTATTCCTGACTCAACTTCAGTACCCAGTGTCAAAAACTCAACATCCCAAAGTCCTCTTTCTCTCTCTCTCTCTCTCTCTCTCTCTCTCTCTCTCTCTCTCTCTCTCTCTCTCTCTCTCTCTCTCTCTCTGTGCGGTTATGTGGTCTTGTGGAATGACACTCGCTTTCGGATCTGAAGGTCCAGGGTTTGAGCCTCGCTCGGCGCATAGTTGAGTCCTTGGAAAAGGTTCTTTACTCACATTTTCTCAACGTACTCAGGTGTAAAATGAGTACCTGGCTGTTGACAGCGTTGTCTCTATCAGAAATTTTTTAAAAATGTAATGTCGCCTAAAAGGCGTCATGTTTAATTCTACATGTTACGTGTTGCTGTTGGTCAGGGAACCCCTGTAAAGCGCTCTGAGCACGTTTAGTGGATAGTGCACTATATAAAAGCGCAAGTTTTTTGTTTTTTAAAATATCTCTCTAAAGCCATGATATGTATTTGTTTGACAAATTCTATCTTTGACGTACTAGACGACTTTACTAAATTAAATGAAAATCCCATTCATGCTCTGGTCTGCTTATGTGACCGGTAAACCATTGCAAACCGTGCGCGAAACCATGAAAATACATGCTATTTGAGGTTTTTGTTTGGTTTGTTTGTTTTGTTTTGTTTTTAATTTATTGATATTTTTGTTTTTGTTTTGTTTTTGTTTTTGTGTGTGGTTTATTCGTTTGTTTTGGTTTTTGGATTGTTTTGTTTTTTCTTTGTATTTTTTTAATTGAGGAGTGCTGTTCGGATTTGTTTGTTTTTTGTTGTTTTTTTTTTTTTGTTGCTTTTTTTATTGTTGTTGTTGTTGTTGGGGGGGGGGGGTAATTTTTATTTTGTTCAATAGAGGACACCAGTCGCTAGATTCGGCGCATAGTTGAGTCCTTGTAAAAGACTCTTTACTCACATGTAAAATGAGTACCTGGCCGTTAACAGCGTTGTCTCTGTTGAAGAGAAATGTAATCTCGCCTAACAGGCGTCATGTCTAGTTTTACAGGTTACTTAGTAGATATTGTGCTATTTAAAAGCTCATGTTTTTTGTTTGTTTTTGTTTTTTGTTTTTTGTTTTTTTTTTGGGGGGGGGGGGGGAGGGGGGGGGTTGTTTGTTTATAATAATGTAATTCCCTGTAAGTTCCTTGTTTTTACTTTTTGTTTGCTTGTTGTTGTTTTTTTTGTTTTGTTTTTCAATAGTAAGCATTATGATATTATTTTTTTTTTTAACATTAATTTCCGTTACTTTACACAACACACATTGTGTGTCTGTAATGGGTTGGGTTTCTCGCAACCGCTGTGTTTCACGGGTTGAATCGTAAGAATCATTTGTATAATCTGGGCACACTGAAACGAAAGTTTCTTTCCCCCCAAAAACACAGTGATATATAAGGAAATAAACTGACGTCACTCACCTCTTTTATTATTGTTTATAGACAGCCATTTTGGTGATCAGTTCTCACTAAATTATATCAATCAGACGATAAAGGTTCAATGATTCAATGTTACACGTAGTTTTGTGTATTGGTACGTTATAACCAACTGGCGGAAATTATGAGTGTTTCAGCCTAACGCATAGCATTAATAATAGTATGGTTTCGAGTGATTTTATAGATAGAATGCGCTTGGCCAAGGAGTTCACAACATTGCCATCCGGAAGTATAACGGACCAACACACAAACTCTGTGTAACCATGAACTTTTATAGTCTGGTTAATACAGTTTAGTGAGAACAACTCACAAACGCGGATGGCAAAAACAATAACAAAGGCCTGAGTGATGTCATCTGCATACTATCTATAGCACGGAGGAAGGACGAATCTCCATTGTAGATCTTGCTAAAGAATTCTGTGCAACTCGTCTGTGGACTTAAACCTGACTTGGGTGCAAGGCATAGCAATCGAGGGCAATAGAGCCCACCGGCGGACAAAGGAGAAGCCAAAACAGGAGGTACTCGCCATACCCCTTTCACTCTCTCAGATATCGGTCTTGATTCAATGGAATTTTATAACTTTTTTTCTTTCTTTGTTGACGTTGAATGCTCCAAAGTACACCCAATGAATGTTTGGGGCTACAGGCACTTCTTTTTTGATCAACTAGTGTATGTAATTCCACCGTCATTCGTTAAATGTGCATTTGCATTCCCTCAAATAGTCACACACACACACACACACACACACACACACACACACACACACACCCCACACACACACACCAAAACAAAAAAAAATTCCATACAGTACTACAGGATCTTCGGGAACTTCCTAAATCTATTTATTTATTTAGAAATCAAATACATGTCATTATTATTATTATTATTATTATTATTATTATTATTATTATTATTATTATTATTATTATTATTATTATTATTATTATTATTATTATTATTATTATTATTAATATATTATTATTATTATTATTATTATTATTATTATTATTATTATTTATTATTATTATTATTATTTATTTATTTATTTATTTATTTATTTTAATTTATTTATTTATTTTTAAATTTATTATTATTATTATTAATTTTTTTTAAATTGTTATCATTATTATTAGTGTCACTTTTGTTGATCGCTGATAATGTGATTGATGCTGGTGTTGTTATTGTTGGGCGCTTTTTCTTAATTCTTGAGTAGTTTAAACACACATTCATCAGAATAACAAAATCATTTTATATTGGATCCCTATTACAATTCCTGACTGTTCTTTCAGACAGTCTTCCCTTTTGATTTCCATCTCCTGATTTAATTATGTTTCTCTATTTAAGTTTGTCAATGCTTCACTTTATATGTGTGTGTGTGTGTGTGTGTGTGTGTGTGTGTGTGTGTGTGTGTGTATGTGTGTGTGTGTCTCGTCCTGAGCAAACATCATATTTTACTTTGTTGAGAGTGGGAAACCCTTTGTCTTGTCGTTGAATCGAATCGCGTGTAGAGATAAGCAAGAACGATTTTAATTTTAAGTATATTCTATTGGACCACCGTTGTGGTATTCGAAAATCCTTTTTTTTTCTTCTCTGAGTCATGAGGTATAAGAAAAAAGAATAAATACAAAGACAGAATGATGAGATGGCCCAGATATTAGTACACACACGCGCGTGTAGACACATACATTAACACACACACACACACACACACACAGAGAGAGAGATACAGAGAGAGAGAGAGAGCGAGAGAGAGAGAGAGAGAGAGAGAGAGAGAGAGAGAGAGAGAGAGAGAGAGATTTTCTGAGATCTAAAATAAACGCTTTACATAACACATTATCCTCATCTACGTATAATTACTTACGCTTGAAATAGCACAGAGGCCCGTGACGGTCATTTTGCCCGGTTGCCCGGTCGAAAACATTACCCCTACTAGTACGAGATTTTTATCTTAGACGACATAGCTAAGTGGACAAAATCACTGAAGCGTGGAGCCAGTTGCTTTCGAGTTTAAAAGGGTGGAAAGGCGAAATGCTTCGAGTGGTCCGAAAGAGACCCTTTACCTCGCGTGCCTTGACTGTGCTGACGAAACGGGACACCTCTAGTGTTTTGAGGACAATAAAATACATACTACATATCCCGCACTTCTCATGTACTACACATACCGCTTCGTGACAGGGGTATATTTTTCGTACCTAATTATAATAGATGGGCGTGGGCATAAACTTGGGAAATTGGTTGCTTTCTATACACATCATTTATTGATGTGGCCGTGGTGTGATTTTATGACTATATTTTTGTTACCTGGGTGATAACAAAAGTAAATTGCTCATTGGAATTTCGAATTTCAAAGATTTTATTCAAAACATAAAATGTCTATAGTGATAATAATATGAAAGCCTCCCCACTTCCCACTGATTTTCTGACGAGCAACTGCTCACGATTGTTTGTTTGGCGTAGTTTACAGGAAAATACTGGCAGGAGCAATAAACTGAATATTTTCTAAACATAAAATAAGGCTCCCGAGTCCCCAATTTTAAGCTTTAAAAAATGGTGGAATTTGTTGTTTTAAAAAAAAATCTTTTAAGGTCGAGAGAGGTTAGTCCACTACACTTACTTAATTTGAAACATAAGATTCTTCCAATGGTAATGGGGAAGAGGGGGGGGGGGGGGGGGGGGAGGAAGAACCCAACCCAAGATGATAACAAGTCTTAAATTCTCAATAAATTGAGAAAATATTCTTTATATATTATATATATATATATATATATTATATATATATATATATATATATTATATATATATTTATTTATTTCATTCTTTTACTTGTAAGGCTTCCACAAAGGATCCCCTTTGTTACCCTTGTACACTTAGATAAATTATTCAGCTATCCATCACCTATCTATACTCGACCAAAGGGTCCGTGACCGGTCAGTCCAATGTAAGAGATCCATTGTCTGAGATCGTTGTCCGAAGTTGCTATTGTTAATTGTATGCCTTTCAGATTTGACCGTGGACATTAGAGATCTTGGATTTTTTTGATTTTTTCCTTTAATTGTTTTGATGGTCCGACCCACACCTTACACGCTCTGTATGTAGACTGTATATCGTATGTTTTATTTCCATTTATGTACACATATTTACATTCACGTCGGGTCTATACTGTTTTAAAAAGTTGTTATTATTATTGTTATTGTTATTATTATTATTATTATTATTATTATTATTATTATTATTATTATTATTATTATTATTATTATTATTATTATTATTATTATTAATATTTTTATTATTATTCAAATGTTTTATTATTATTATTATTATTATTATTATTATTATTATTATTATTATTATTATTATTATTATTTATTATTATTATTATTATTATTATTATTATTATTATTCAAATGTTTATTATTATTATTATTATTATTATTATTATTATTATTATTATTATTTTATTATTTATTTTAGTTATTATATTATTATTATTATTATTCAAATGTTTCTATGTCGTGTGGCAATGTTCACATGACAAGGAAGGTGTAAACCGCCTCGATGATTGATTTATATTTAATTATAGCAAGCATAGGCGTCTGATTGTGCCTTTATGAAAAAAACAAGACCAAGAAAAAGTAAAAACAATGAACTTACAGAGCATTATAGCACCACGAGGATAATACTACTGTACTCTGAAAGGAAAAAAAAAAGAAACAAAAACAAAAATAAGTATTTATATTTTTAGCCAGAAAACTCGTCTTGCAAATATCGATCGACTCAATTGACCCTCGTCGTGTCAAAAACTCTCAAACCTCTGACTGTGAAGTTTCAGGTTTGAGAATTTTTGGCAAAACGGGGGTCATTTTAGAGAGAGAGAGAGAGAGAGAGAGAGAGAGAGAGAGAGAGAGAGAGAGAGAGAGAGAGAGAGAGAGAGAGAGAGAGAGACGAAAACAAACCATAACTCGAGATGGAATCAGCGCCTAAGTGTACCTGACAGTCTTCCTCTTACATTGGAATGCATAAATTATTATTTCAAGTTACTGATCAAGTGTGAGGTAGCACTGCATCCATCAATCCATCCACTAAAGCCAACTTGTACTTGTTTGCAGGTCTGATAACCCAAAATTGTTATGACTCATTGTTGTAATGGAAAGACATACTTTATCTCAAACCAACGCAAAATATTGTCCATTACAACAATGTTAAAACGGGCCTATAATTGTGTCAGGATGTCAGACCTGCAAATTATGTCCACGTCGCATCACGCGCATAAATAATTCATGCCATGTATCCATATTTTGCCATTTGTCTGTCTAACCCTTTAGAGGAAAATAGACAATGCTTTTTGTGTCCCAGACTTAGTGGTGATTTTGTAGACAATGCTACGACTACGATCCAGTTAAGTACCGTACTCTGGAAAAACCACATATTAAAAAATTTGGTCAGAAAACTCGTCCTTCAAATATTGCTCAATTTAAATGACCCTCATCTTGGCAAAAATAATCAAACCTGGGACTTTAATGAAGACCTTGCGAGGTCCCAGGTCTGAGAGTTTTTTTGCCAAGATGAGGGGTCATTTAAATCGATTGATATTTGATGGTCGAGTTTTCTGGCCAAATTTTGAATGCGTGTCTATCCAGAATATGGCAGTTAACGGGCTATAATAATATAACCCCCCTGCTTTTTTACTACCCATTCATTCAACACTGCAATCCATCATCCTGCTTTCTTTCTTGTCTTGTCATCCCACAATTTAGATAGTAGGTACGCTTACCTACGTATTAATAAAACAAGCGTCTCCCCTTTATTGTATTATCTTCCTTTTCGCTAGACCTATTGTAATACCAACATGCGTATTATTACTATTATTATTATTATTATTTTTATTACTATTATTATTATTATTATTATTATTATTTTATTATACTACTACTACTACTACTACTTACTACTACTACTTACTACTACTACTATACTACTACTACTACTACTATATACTATTAATACTATTATTATTATTATTATTATTGTTATTATTATTATTAATTATTATTTTATTATTATTATTATTATTATTATTATTATTATTGTTATTGTATTATTATTATTACTACTACTACTACTACTACTACTACTACTACTACTACTACTACTACTACTACTACTACTACTATTAATACTATTATTATTATTATTATTATTATTATTATTATTATTATTATTATTATTATTATTATTATTATTATTATTATTATTATTTTTGCTGTTGTTGTTGCAGTTGTTATAAGTTACTGCTGATGTCGTCATCGTTGTTGTTGTTGTGTGTGTGTGTGTGTGTGTGTGTTGTGTGTGTGCGTGCGGGGGGGGGGGGGGGGTCTTACTCTCCATCCATTAATCAATCTGGCAACAAATAATAAGTAACTATGTTTTCTAGTGGAAGCTGATCTTCTGCCAGATTTGGATTTGAATTTCTGGAATTGTATTTTTTTAAATGAGCGTTTCAGCGGAAATTTGGCAAACTATTGATCTTTTGCTCAGGGGTGTTTACAAAGTATATCCCTGGACACTTTTAAGCATTCCTTAATTTATTGTGTATTTCAATAAATCTAGATTCGATTTTTGACGCATGCGCTAGGCCGTCATAATAGCATGGTTTCCGCGCCTCAGTCCAGATAAATACTTACATACATACATATTACTCAATATAGATATAACGAAGTTATATATATTATATATATATATATATATATATATATATATATATATATATAGAGAGAGAGAGAGAGAGAGAGAGAGAGAGAGAGAGAGAGAGAGAGAGAGTTGACGTTACTCAGGTCTTTGTTATTGTTTTTAGAGCCATTTTTATGAGTAGTTCTTACTAAACTGCATTATAGTGCGCTATGTGGTCTAGTAGTATGACACTCGCTCTCGGATGGGAAGGTCCTGGGTTCGGGCTCGCTCGGCGCATAGTTGAGTCCTTGGAGAAGGCTCTTTACTCGCATTCTCACACCGTACTCGGGTGTAAAATGAGTACCTGGCCGTTAACAGCGTTGTCTCTGTCCGAAAAAATTGTAACATCGCCTTACAGGCGCCATGTCCCGTCCCAAATGTTGAATGTTGCTGTTGGCCAGGGACCCCTTGTAAAGCGCTTTGAGCACATTTAGTGGATATTGCGCTATATAAAAGCTGAATTTAAATTTTAATCGGACTATAAACGTTTAAGGTTACACATTGTTTTGTGTGTTGGTCATGGTACGTTATGTCCGGCTGGCGGATGTTATGGAAGTCTTTTCTTATTTATTTTTTTTTTTTTCTTAATAAACGCAAAGCATCAATAGAAGCATGGCTGTTGCTTCTTCTGTGACTGTATTACTGTGTATGATAATCATAATACGAGTAACGGTGTCACGCCCCAGAGTTCTTAGTTCTAGAGACAGACACCACACACCTGCTGTGACTGTAAACAAAGTGTCATGGAATTTTCGCTTGCGTGGGCGCCTGTGAGTGAGCGAGAATGAATGAGTAAATGAGCGTGCCAACCGACGCTCATTTCCACATTTTTTATTCCTATGAATTATCACTATTACAACTACACGTACTACTTCTACTACTTCCACTACTCACCCCTAAGGCATTTCCTGGACTCGTTTGTGAGACAGGACAGTATTTATTGTATTTTCAATAACACTCGACTCCAGCTTTATGATTTGTATATTGATAGTGTATAATACACAGCACGAGCGGAAATTATTTAAATCAGATTATTATTATTATTATTAATTCAGGGCACAGAACAGGGCATGGGCGTAACGGAACTGATCTGGTTTTTCCTAATTTCCGGTTGTTTGTTCTGTTTTTCAAAATTTTTGAACAAAAGAAAGAAAAGAAAATGAATAAATAAAGGGAAAAGAAAAAAATCTTAGAAGGTAGGTGTCTTTAGGGCGAAAAGAAAAAAAATCAGGGCATTTATTATAATATAGCTGACACCATGGCTCAATTTTCTTGATGAATAGATTTTGTGAGTCACCTCCTTTATTTTCAAATGGGAATGGTTTGTTTTATTATTCCCCCCCCCCTCCCCCTTCTCTCTCTCTCTCCCTCTCTCTCTCTCTCTCTCTCTGTGTGTGTGTGTCTCTCTCTCTCTCTCTCCCTCCCTCTCTCTCTCTTTCTGGGTGGGGTTCCTACCTCCCATAGTGGGCAGGGAGGTACTTATTGTGTCTTCTATCCCCCTATATCTGTTTTCCAACTTGCATTCTGTCTTTGTCTTGGAATGAGATTGCTTGGTTTTGTCCTGGCCCTGGTCGGGGTCCTGGCTGGGAGGGAAACAGTCGAATGCATAGTTATTGTTTTTGGAGATGATATTTTTTTTCCTTGTAAATCATCTCTCTGTTATGTATTATTATATTTGTTCTAATTTATAATGTAAGCATTTGAGTGTATTCCTCTTAGTGGGGGCCGTGCTTGTGTCCGGATGAGACTTATTGGTGATCTCAAACTAAGAACATTGCTGGTATGCTCTTGGAATCTACATTTGATCCCTATTTGTTCCCAGTTCCCCTTTGTCTTACTTTTTCTTGGATGCTTTAATTGTAATTCTAGAACTTTTTACTGTCCCATTGTCTTCTTTTTACTGGCGCTGCTATAACCTAAATGTGTTGCAAGCGCCGTAAAACCCTTCAAAAACAAAAAAAAAAAATCTCTCTCTCTTTCTTTCTTTCTCTCTCGCTCTCTCTCTCTCTCTCTCTTTCTTTCTTTCTCTCTCTCTCTCTCTCTCTCTCTCTCTCTCTCTCTCTCTCTCTCTCTCTCTCTCAGTTCTCTCACAACCTGGTAGTAGTAATATATATTAATATATGCTTTGAAAAGAAAACGAAAAATAAAAAAAATAAAAAATTACATTTTTATAATAGGTGTTTTTTGGGTCTCGATTGATGTGCCAAGCAAGTCTGATGGCAGACTGTTGTTGCTGTTTATTTGTTTGTTGTTTGTCCTTTTGATCGTTTGCTTTATGTGGCCGAAATAGAGGATTGACGTCTCATGACTAATTAATTAGTGAAGTCAAAGATGTTGTTTTTAAACTGAAACTGGATGTATGCAGATATGAATATTTCCCGATTATTTTTATTGTTAGATAGGTAAACAGCGATAGATAGAAAGATAGATAGATAGATAGATATTGAATCGTGTTTGATACAAATATGGTACGAAAAGTGCTCGACATGTAGTAATGGAGCGAATTATTATTAAAATATTTACCACAATGTTTGGGACAGTCTACATCTCATGAAGCCACACTCAACATGAAAAGTGAGATGTACGGAAAGTGTCCCCATCGGCGCAAATTCCTCTTAATTAACTTCAAACCGGAACCACTTCAAGAAACAACAACAGTCAACAAAACAACTCAGTCCTGACGATGGCAAATTAAGCCTGAAACATTGATGTAGACTGTCCCAAACATTGTGGTAAATATTTTAATAATAGATAGATAGATAGATAGAGTAGATGGATAGAGTAGAGTAGAGTAGAGAGAGAGAGAGAGAGAGAGAGAGAGCGAGAGAGAGAGAGAGAGAGAGGGAGAGAGGGAGTAAGGTAAATCAAAGAATAACAAGAGATAATATTGTCTTCTTATCTGAGGATTTAGTATGCTATCTAATGATAATGTCATTGTTGTATTTGTAGAGTTGTCGATTGTGGCTTCCTTGATGAGAATCATGAAGTGGCAACTCGAGATTTTCAAAGTTTAAGGACAATGAAATGAACAGAAAAGATTGGGCCATTTCAGATAAACAAGGAGGTCAAGAAGAGTAGCGAAACTGTAGATTGTCTTCAGAATCTTACGCACATTATTATGGAGCCTAAGTTTATACTGAAGCTTTAAACGAATTGTACCAGCTGCTTGCTACCCTTTGGATAGGAGACTCCAGTATAATATCTCAAAGTTCTTTTCGGTAAAGCTTTCCGTTTTACCCAACAAATCACTGCTAGAGGGACAGATTACTTTAGGAGGGATGGGGAGAGAGAGAGAGAGAGAGGGAGAGAGAGAGAGAGAGAGAGAGAGAGAGAGAGAGAGAGACGAAGCGTTATTCAAAGTTGGTCGGTCTGTTTATCATCATCATCATCATCATCATAATCATCATCGTCATCATCATCATCATCAGTCAACCAAATCACTCATGTCATTTTGGTTATCACTCAACCACGTTCGTTTACAATTAACTTATCACGTTTTCCCCTCGGCATTTTCCACGTAGTCTGTGGACTCTTCCCAACCATAAGCGCGGCTTTATCTGTTTTTTCGGAGTGCCATTGTGCTGTCTATATCTCTAATTAAGCCGCGCCTTTCGTTAACGTCCAATGCCATTTGAACTCATTTTGCATTGTTTTATCTCTTTAACGTCTTGGCATCTCCGTCCGGGTCGTTTCAACTCCATGCCGTACTACACTGACAAAACACTTTTTCTCCATTTTGGCCAGACGTATCCAATCATCTGCTCGGAAGGTCCTAAGTTTGGGTCCCGCTCTGAGCGGCGAATAGTTGATCCTTGGAAAAAAAAAGGTTCTTTACTGGCATTCTCTCACTGTACTCGGGTGTAAAATGAGTGCCTGGCTGTTAATGGCGTTGTCTTTGTCAGAAAAAATGTCATATATAGTACCAAGCGTCATATCTCGTCTTAGATGTTAAGTGTAACCGTCGGATAGGGCCCATGTAAAGCGCTTTGAGCACGATAAGTGGATATTGCGCGATATAAATGCTCAAGATCTATTGTTTTTTTACTTCAAAAATGGATGAACTAAAATGGCCGCCAATTATTTTCCCTCTATCGGTTCTGGCCAAATTGAAAAAAAAAAAAAGGCGAGTGGAAAATCAGACGGATATCATCCTCTGGCAAAAGGGAACCGTTATTGCCTCTTGAACCTTTTACAGGCGGATTCGATTATACGCTTAACGCTTAACGAGTATAATATATGATACCGTTTTCCACCAAAAGACTCGTAATCAACGAAGGTTTAGTGAAGTCCCAATCTACTCTTAGTCGTTACTTCTGTCTATGTGAAAACAGCAATGTCTGCAATGATATCAAATTAGTAATGACAAAAATTTTGGTTTGATAGGAGATTTTTTTAAAATTCACATGTTTAGAGATAGAGGAAAAAATGTTTCCAAAAAATATCCTTGCCACAATTACTAGTCGAATCTAAAGACTCGTCAAGACGTATATGCTCTCTCTCTCTCTCTCTCTCTCTCTCTCTCTCTCTCTCTCTCTCTCTCTCTCTCTCTCTCTCTCAATCCTCTAGCCCGTCAACATCCCTATTAGAATGAATTTAACCATCGCTTCCTCTTTATTCCTATCTCTCTGGGTTTTTTGTTGTTTTTTTTTTTTTTTCATTACGACTAGAAAGTTGTGCCCTAGGTATATCGATTATTTTTTCTTTTTCATCTTTTTAAAGCCAAAATGTAAAAATGCGCCTAGCTTGTCAGGATAGCAAGACTGGGAAGAATTATCTTCCAAAATCCTGCCGTTGTTTTCTTCTTTTTATTTTTTAATGTCAGTTCTAAAAATATGGAGATAACATGTTCTTCGGTAAACCGATATGTCAATCGTTGATTGATGGATGGATCGATTTGCCAGATTTCTCGTCACATACACGAAGGTGATTTATTATCTGGAACGTGTCGGGTCAAGCGTCAAACATGGGTTTGCTTTGACAGCATCCAAGACGGTCTTGAAACGGCTGTCAGGTCATCTAGCCTCGTAGCCGTCTGTCTCTGTCACCAATTATTGTATCGAGAACGTATCGAAGTTAAGCTATACGGTCGGCCATTCTTCGATAAACTTCAGTACCCGTGACAAGCGAGGGTTTTTTTGTTTGTTTTTTTGTTTGTTTTTTTTATCTTCTCGAAAAATCTTTTATTTAAAATTAAATTCTCGGCCGAATATTTGCCAAATCCTCATTATTTCCACCCTCATTTTAAA
>NC_088364.1:36352932-36357932 GCF_034508935.2 Berghia stephanieae | reverse complement strand
CTCTCTTTCTCTCTCTCTCTCTCTCTCTCTCTCTCTCTCTCTCTCGTGTTTGTGTTTGTGTGTGTGTGTTTGTGTGTGTGTTTGTGTGTTCCTTATTTCCCATCCTAACCTCAACGTCCTACCAAAATCAACAACCTTTCCGTTTGCACCCGAGACGTAAATTGAAATCTATATGTACTTTTTATTTTGTCTGTCAACAACATCAGTGGAACCATGAACCAGCCAGAACCACACTGCCAGTACTGTACCGTCGCACACACTAACTAACAATACAACTTTTTTTTTACCTCCTTTTATGTCATTTTGGATAGAAAACTTTTTTGTCATGCATTGATAAGTACAGACGAGTCACGCACGACCCTTAATTTATCAAAAGACCTTAAATTATCCAAGACTTCAAAGAGGACTCCTGTTTAGATAAGACTTTCTCACAACATTTGAGCCATCTCAAAGTATCAATAAGTGAAGTAAAAGATTTCTGGCCAATGTGCGAAAATGTTTTCGGTTGGTGTACGGTGTCCTGCCGTACTCTGAAAAAAAAAGTTTTAAAAAAAAAGACGTTTTAACCATTTTGGCCAGAAAATTCGTCCTTCAAATATCGATCGATTGAAATGACCCTCGTCTTGTAAAAAACTCTCAGACCTGGGATTTTCTTGAAGTCCCAGATTTGAGAGTATTTGACAAGCTGAGGCTCATTTTAATCGATCCATATTTGAAGGACAGTTTTCTGGCCAATTTTTTTTTTTTTTTTTATATGTTCGGTTGTTCTTAGAGTAGGCATGTAGGCACGTGTCTGTTATTTTTGTAAAATCTAATACTCCTCTCTCGTTTTGGTGTCAAAATAAAGTATCTAGAAACTGCGTAGAGGTCACGATCCGGCACAAACCACCAACGGCAGTGTCAAATTTCATGTGGTTAAACCTTCTAAATAAAAAGAAAAAATTGTAATATAGACACTCCAAGTGAACTATAGGTAGAAACTAAGTGAAGACATCTGGAGATGTTAGAAGTGATGATGATGATGATGATGAGAGAGAGAAAATAAGTAGGAGTGAAATATCTGTTCAATGTTATAGTTATCATATAACGTTATAACAAGTGTAACTAAATGGCAAATTGCCATATTTATGGACAATAAAGATCTATTATTATTATTATTATTATTATTATTATTATTATTATTATTATTATTATTATTATTACTATTATTATTATTATTATTATTATTATTTTTATTATTATTTTTATTATTATTGTTGTGGTGGTGGTGGTGATGATTGTGTAGTGAGCTTTTGGGCAAACGTAAAAATAGCAGTAGCATGTCTCTCCGTCATGTCAAAACAATAAATTAGCATGTAGGGATAATCTTTTCGCAATAAAACGACATTCTCGTAGATCATATCCCCAAAAAGTCATAGCTGCTTTCATAATGGGCTACTGCGATATAACATTTGTTCAACGCATCTGGACTGTTATGAGTCTAGCACATAAACCAATAACAACACCAACTACTACTACTACTACTACTACTACTACTACTGCTGCTGCTGCTGCTGCTACTACTACTACTACTACTACTACTACTACTACTACTACTACTACTACTACTCTACTACTACTACTACTCCTACATCTCCTCCTCCTCCTCCTACTACTACTACTACTACTACTACTACTACTACTACTACTACTACTACTACTACTACTACTACTACTACTACGAGCATACTATGTACTTTCACTTCCACTAATATTAGGCAAGAGGTTGAAAAACAAAATCTGTATTTTGATCGAGCACGATTCTTAAGGATACTGTCGATGTCATTCTCGTGAAGAAGACTGGAGCCTATCATGAGCCGATTTACCATAATATTACATAGAAAATGGTGTCCAATAAAATGTTCACGACTTTTTGCCTCCCATAACAACTTGTAGCAGGTACAGACGGCTAAGAATTTGTTTAATATTAACCGTATATATATATATATATATATATATATATATATATATATATATATAATATATATATATATATATATATATATATATATATATATATATATATATATATATATATATATATATATATATATATATTATATATATATATATATATATATATATATATATATATATAATATATATATATATATATATATATATATATATATATATATTATATATATATATATATATAAACAGACTTGAAAGAGATTACTTCGAATCGAGCTAAGATTCACCCTTTGCGATAAGATAAATAATTAAGTAAATAAATATATTAATTAATGAATTAATTAATTGATCAGTTGGTTGCCTAGGATTTGATTGAACTTCTTGAAATTTTATAATCTATCACAGTATACATCTGTTATAAGTCGTTTCCGTCGAGGATCCTGCTCCGTAGTAAGCCGTACGCCGTATCTTGTTTTTATTACGAGATCAGCTTATTGTTATTAGAAACATTGGGGAATCCTTTGTGACGTTTAACATAACAACCCCACCCTTTAGTTTTGTTCCTGTTGTGTGCACTTCATTAAAAATTCCAATACAATCGTATTAATTGATAATGTGGTATTCTGATTATGTGATATTAACAAGATATGACATAAGGCGTGCGTTTGTTGCAAAAAGTTAGCATTTTTGCCCCTGTTAATTCCAATGATTCATCTGTAAGTAAAAGAGCTAATTTGGAAACAATATTGAACGAAATATTACGATCACACCTGTATTGTAACACCACCAGATTACGACCAAGAGCCGCTGTTGTCCGTGGCTGACTTTAGTTGTCATCTCCCTGCCATGTCTACGATCTTCATCCGTCTGTCACCTTGAATCTGTCTTGGAACGACTAGAGCTGCCATGTCTTTTTTTTTTTTTTTTCGAAATAAAATATATTATTTATGTTTTTATTTGACCCAACCTCAGAAATGGTTTCTTAGAGTCAGACAGTTACGCTGATCACGGGAATCTCGAACATGTCACATTCACCGCGATGCTTTTCCAGTCGATTTCATGAAAAAAAATTAAAGAAAGATTGATAAATGAGCCAGAAAATTTAAGAACAGAAGAAAAAAAAACAGCAACAACAACACCAAATATCAACGTGTGCACGTTGTAATCCTTCTACTCAACTTTCACAACAAAATGTTAGCTATCTGATCGTAGAAAATCGATAACTTATTAGATTTATTTAGCACTTACAGTCGAATCTGCCATAATGGAAACCTCAATTAGATGAAAAATCGCCCAAGACGGAAAGCCTGCGTAATTCCTCTAACTTTACATTAAATCTCTATAAAATACGTCATTCCTGATTTTCGACTTCTTGTGTAGGTACTCCGATTTGTGTACAAGGGCTTCTCGACAAAGAACTGAACAAGTGTGTATGAAAGGTGACAGATAAAACAAGAAAGAAAAATATAAGGAAGAAAAAAAAACATCCCAAAAAAATCAGTCGACCACGACTGAGAATCGAACCGCAGACCTTCTGATTACCGGTCTGATTCCAGTTGTGTGCTCCCATCGCAAATTTTATTTTAAAAAAAAAAAGGGGGGGGGGGACTATTTGTTAGCTTCTTCTCAATAATTTTTTGTTACTTCCTCTAAATTGTTCGTCTTTAATGTTTACGTTTTAAAAATTGGTTTAATCCATGGTAACATTCATGAAATATTTATTTCTTCTCCTCCTCTCCCCATCTCCCCTGCCCAGCTATAATATTATGTGTTGTCATATTTTTGCCAACTCATACGATGATTTTAATAATAAGCTCCGAAATTTTATCTCAATTTCAAACATTGACGCGAGCCATCTTTAAAATTACTTGACCAGAGAGGTGTCTTCAGCATTAGTTTTCAGATTGCACTCTTTTCTCTGTGGCCTTGCGGTATGACACTCGCCTTCGGACCGCTAGTTTCTGAGTTTGATCCCAATCTGAGCTGGGCATAGTTGAGTCATTGGAAAGGACTCTTTACACTCACCTTCCTTAAGTGCAAAACGTTAGCATTAACATCTGCTGTGTTCCTGTCGTAAAAAAAAAAAAAAATTTGTAATCCATATCGCCTTTTATAGACGTCATGATTCGTCCTACATTTTAAGGGTTGCTGTTGACTTTAGTCCCCCTGTAAAGCGCCTTAGGCACATGAAGTGGGTATTACTCTTTATAAATGTTCAGTTACATAGTTTTTAGTTGTTGTTCCCCCCCCCCCCCCTTCCCCAAACAAGCCATTTTTCTCGTACATGAGCTAGGAGATCTCGCCCTGTAAGACGTGTTAACTCATTCAAAGTCATGAATAAGATTGTAATATTTTCCCTTGGTCCCCATTTTCGTCTTTCACTTTCAATAATATAACTTATTATACTACTATTTCTTTTGAAACGCGTTATTTTCTATCTTTTTCTTCTTTTTTTTTTTCCTTCCGCTCTACCGTTATCACACTATTTTCTTTCTTTTCTACTACTCATTATCTTGCCCTTATAATGTCTCTCCACGACAGGTATAAAGCCACATTCATCCTTTTTTTTTTTTCTTTTTTTTTTTTTTTATAAGTGCTGTCGTATTATTTGCCTAGCCCAGGTGTGAAAGGGGCATGTCAAAGACTGAAAGCCAAATAGAAACCAAAACAAATATGAAAAGAGGACCTGTTAGACAAAAACAAGCCATATTATAATAACATTGATTATCAGCAATACAGGAAGGGAGTGAATTGAAGAGCTCTTCCAAAACTTGCTGTAAATGTCATAACTTATTATGCATTATGTTGGGATCTATTTTATTATGATGACAGTTAAATGTTATCTGTTCTTTCGCCTTAGTTGGATCTTATGTTTCCTTATAATAAAACTGCGGCTTAATGTCATCTAAGGAATGGTTGTACTGTCGTACTCTGAAAAAATAAATACAATTTTAGAATTATGGTCAGAAAACTCATCCTTCAAATATCGATCGATTAAAATGACTCTTATCTTGTCAAAAGCTGTCAAACGTGTGACTTCCTCGTTA
>NC_088364.1:36340432-36345432 GCF_034508935.2 Berghia stephanieae | reverse complement strand
AAACTGTTATCATCCTGCCATTTACATGATATGACTTCGCGATGTCCCAGGTTTTAGAGGGGGTTTTTTTGTTTGTTTTTTTTTTTTTTTTTGCCAAGACGAGGGTAATTTAGATCGATCGATGTTTGAAGGACGAGTTTACTGGTCAAATTTTAAAATATGGCTTTTTCCAGAGTACGGCAGTATAGACAAAAAAAAGTCAAGCCACGTACAGACTCTAATTTGGCGTAAATTGACTGTAAATGGCCGGCTATTGTCTGCTTGCCTCTATTTTGTCATTCTCGTAGTAATGATGACGGTGGGTCATAGTTTGTAGTAAACAGTCGACCATTATCTGTTTTTACGCCGATAGTTTAAAGGTTAAAGGTCAATTGAATGTTTTGTCCTTGTTTCTATTGGTCAATTGTTGTCAACTTTCCCACACTTCTTATGTATCGCTTTTGTTTTGTTTTTCGTTGGGTTTTTATTTATGGAGAACAGAATTAGTTTTATTTTATTTTTTATTTTAACCATCTTTTTGGACAGCCACAAACGGACCTGAGGAAAAAAATGTTTAAAAATTAATCTACCAAAAAAAAACAAAAAACGATGGAACATAATTTCAAGGGTACGCGTGCCCTACATATCAATTTACTAAACCGTTTAGACATACTACTACTACGTGTGTGGGTATATATATATATATATATTATATATATATATATATATATATATATATATATATATATATATATATATATATATATATATATATATATATATATATATATATATATATTGGTTTAAGTAAACAAAAGGGGAGAGGGTAATGAGGCGAGGAAAAAAAAGATCAACAAACAGCATATCAGATAATCAGATAAACAGCTTATATTTTTGATGAAGTAAATTTGTATAAACCGTATCGTGGTAATTCTGGCGAGTTACATATAATATGTTAAACTGTATTTTAAATGTAGTCACTGTAATATTATCATTATGAACAATCCTTCTTCATATCTGTTTAAAGAGCATTGTTGCCATTTTCCCCACTTTTTTTTTTTTTTTTACAGGTAATGTTTTGTGGTTTTAATGGCAAGCATCAATCATAAAAATCTGGCATATTAAATTATGATTTTGATTCCGCTCTTCGTTCGCGCGAGGTCTTTAGTTATCTGGCATTTTGTCGAGTTGCCTCACTTACTTTATTACTATGTCATAAGTATAAAATATAAAGATGGTTCTTTGCAGGACAATTGTGTAATGCCGTTCTTGATTTTACAGTCACGTGTTTTTGTTAGTGCCTGTAATATCAAGGAATATATTCTTCTTTTTTAAAAAAAAACTTTCTGATAAAGGATAAAAAAAGACAATTCAAGTTCAATGATCTTCAATACTAAAGTCATGTTCTCATTGACTCACACTCGGAACAAGCACTAATCATTTTATACAGTTATAACATGTATTAATTATGGAAATACGGAAACTAAGGTTTCAGTTAGTTTTCAATTTTGAAAACTCATATATGATTGTCTAATGTTTAATTTATCTCATTAAACCAATCATTTCTACAATGGAGCAAAGCTTCACTTATATGCTGCTAGTAGTTATTTTGGTTTGATTGGGGTTTTTTTCTTCTCAGCCGTTTTAACCATGGAAAGCTTAAGTTTATATTCCAAAAATGCTCCCCCCGCCCCCCTCCGAACATTTTTTTTCCCTCCGAAGTCGCTTTGTTTTATCCCAGTCAATATTCTGTTGTTGGCTCTCAATAAGGACGGTGATCAAGTATCCAGAAGTCATTGGTCATATTTCATCCAGAAGAATCAAATGGCGTTTGGGCTGCCAATAACTCAAATGACCATCCTATCTCACGTCAGAAGAAATGATCCGTGGTTTTATGTAATATGTATCTACATTACTTGTAATAAATTTACGTTGACATTGTAATCATAATATTGGCTGGCCAATATCCTGACCTGGTCATTTTCGTGTATACAACGCACACACAAGTGCATACGACCCCCCCCCCCCCATCCCCCCCAATACATCCATATACAACAATACACATAATTTCTCTCTTACTTGTTCTCAGTGAGTGAACACTCTTCCTTATATTGTTGGCAAGCATGTCTGTTAGAAAGACAGACAGGGTTCACAATGTCTTCAACTATTCATTTCATTTCCAAACAATTTAACAATGTTTTCCTCTTTTTTTTTCTTCATTCCCAGCCGTCATCGGATCCCTGTCAGATGTCAAGGATAATTTGGCCACGGACAAGACGGAAATCTCATTAGCGGTCAAGCAAATCATCCACACATCTCAGCCTGAGCACTTCCAAAGGGTCAAACGTTCGGATCCTCATCTCACTGGGAAGGTCGTGATGCCAAGAAAATGCGGTGTCAAAGTAGGAGCTGGTGATTTCCTGTTTACTGGACGCATGCGCCTTGGTGATTTGACTTTAAGATGTGCTCCATATCTTCGCGACTGGCGGAAAATTCAAAACGAGGTTGAATGTACGCATTCATAGCAGTAACAGACATGATAGAATGTATTAGTCTGAAGTTATTGTTCTATTTAATTTGTTTGCCCCCCCCCCCCCCCCACCTTATTGTGATAAATCGACGCGTACGTAAACAGAAACACTACGCAATCAATATTTATGTTTTAACAAAAGTTTAAAAAGGGAAAATTTGATGGTGCTTTGAAAACATTATGTGAAACGAAAATTTGGTGTAAAAAAACACGTTTTTCTATTATTTGCTTGGGTTTAAGTCCCCTTTATGAATTCTTTACCTAACATTCGTTTTGTGTTACAGTTCTCCTATACGGCATAAATAAAGGCAGCTAAGGGAAAGTTTCTTAGACGTACACTGGTATTAGACGCTGATATGACCTTTAAGCAGTGTAAAACAGCTATCTAGATGTAAATCAACAAGACATACCAACAAATCCGAGCACTTTGTGTGTTTATTTCGCCTTATCAATAACTAGAATATTTCCTGTGATTTAAAATTGTCCACGCAAACTTGACGGAAGGTCTTGGATTTTAACTTTTCAAAGGAATTCAAAATCATCAAGAAATTGTGTTTTCCCTCTTCGCAATGGATGGACCAACTGGAAAATCAATACATTATGATGTTTTTATTTAAAAGGATTTTATTTTAAAGATTTTACACAATTTTTGAATGTGTGTATGCGTGTGAGAGAAACTGAGAGCGGGTGCTTGCATATAATATGTATGTTCGTTTGTGTGTTCGAGAGAGAGAGAGAGAGAAAGAGAGATAGATAGAGATAGATAGAGAGAGAGAGAGAGAGAGAGAGAGAGAGAGAGAGAGGTGGATTGTTTGTGTGTCAGAGAGGGGGGTTTATTTTGGGTGTGTTTGTTCTTATGAAATGAAAAAGGAAATTCCGCTTTGTTACGCTATGATTTTTGTCTTTCAGCTAATCGTGGACCCGCAGACCTGCCGTACTCGGAAAAAAAAAAGAAGACGTTTTTAATCTTTGGCCAGAAAACTCGTCCTGCAAATATCGATCTATTGAAAGGTTCCTCGTTTTTCCATAAAAATCTAAAACGTGGGGCTAGGCTTTCTTAGTCTACGGAAGTCCCAGGTTTGTTTGTTTTGTTTTGTTCTGTCTTTTAATTTTTGTTTGTTTGTTTTTGTTGTGTTTTTGTTGGGTTTTTTTTTTGTTTCTTTGTTTGTTTGTTTGTTTGTTTGTTTTAAAGATGGTTATTTTAATCGATTGATATTTGAAGGACGAAATTTATGGCCAAAATTTTAAACATGTGTTCTGTAGTTTACTTGTTGTTTTGTTTTGTTTTTCTTTTCGAGTACGGCACAAATGACATTCACATAATGAATATATATATATATCATACTACATCATTTCATTGATTACTACTTATTTCTAAATCCTCTTCCGCAATTTAATTTTGTCAAATTTCAAGTTCAACTGTTAAGACTACCCGTGCTCATGCTCACGTATAAATGATTCATTCCCCCTGCTGTCGTTTCCACGATTCAAATCCATCTCTGGGTTGTCAATTATTTTGTATTATAATAATTTTAATACCGCCACCTCCCTTATCAAATACATATTTTAGGTGCCCTTTACTATTGGTAACTCTGCCCCCCCCCCCCCACCCACTTTTTTTAACCCTGCACAATTCAATTATTCATCAATTCGGTTTTTTTAATGGTTTACAATAATAATATTATTTGCATATAATATGAAAGAAGCATTGTGATCTCAAATATGAGTTGGGCTTGATATATAAAAAAAAATATTTCGCCATCTATCAGAGGCTTTGATGAAGAAACTCCCGTGGCACATCATTTCGAAGATTAAATAAAAAATAAAAATTCAAACTTTAAAAAAGGGAAGAAGGACAAAAAATTGGCTATTTTCCGACACTCAGAATTGATTTACTGGAACACAAACAATGATATACAAGACCTTTTAAGAGAAAATAAAAATCAAAACAAACAAACAAACCAACAAACAAGGATTACATGAGATCTGAGCGGGCCACAGATTAAAGAGGAGCTATGCCTAAGACTGGAAGTAAATAATACAACGGCAACTGCATAAAGTCAACTCACTCATTAAAGTCCAACTTATGCTTAATGTCGACACTTTGTGTTGGTCCAAAATTTGCTGTTCTTTGCCTAAGTGTTTTCCATTGATAAGGGATAAAGTCTACCTTGCTTTAAGTAAACCGACTCTCTTGATCCGGTGGTGTTGGCGTTATCCAGATTCCACTGTATATAGGTGAATTTTATTTTATTTTTTTATTTTTTGGTTTGTTTTTAATACACGGAGTCAAACGCACTTTTTCTCCGTTTCGGGCAATTATTGGGATAGAGTGGTTGTTATGATGGCTTATGAGACATGATGTCAAGAAATCGCTTTCTTTATGACATTGCATAACTCAAGAAAATTGGGCTGGTCTATGTTCAGCCGTCATATTATGTTCACTTCAAAGCATGATTTATAATACATCATCATTGTCGTCGTCGTCATC
>NC_088364.1:36317932-36335432 GCF_034508935.2 Berghia stephanieae | reverse complement strand
ACTCTGGAAAAACATGTATTTTAAAAATTTGGCAAGAAAACTTGTGCTTCAAATATAATCTCTCACTTCGCGAAGTCCCAGGTTTGAGAGTTTTTGCCAAGATGAGAGTCGATTAAATAGATCGATATTTGAGGGACGAGTTTTGTGGTCAAATTATTAAATACATGTTTTTCCAGTGTACAGCAGTTGCCTGGTTAATGAGGACTTTTATTTGCATAAGTTTTGAGATGATGGGTCACAATGTTGGTATTTTGAAGAAATTGGCTTATTATATGATATAGCGATGAAGAGAGGAAAGAAAAAAAGGAGGAATGGATAGAGAAAGGGAGAGAGGAGAAAAGAAAAGAGAGTAAATGTGTATGTGCGTGTGTGTGAAGAGCTAGGGATGGAGAGAGAGAGAGAGAGAGAGAGAGAGAGAGAGAGAGAGAGAGAGAGAGAGAGAGAGATGTCATATTTTGCAGGGTATGGTGCCATGTTAGCTTACAATCAAGAATTTTGCTAAGATGAAATTTATAATAGAAGTGTTGCAGATTATAACGACTGCATATCATTTTGTGATAAAAACAATAATAAAATTGACATTGATTGAAGAAAAACAAATGATGGCTTTATTTTAGTTTATTTTTGTGGGGTGGGGAGGTTGGGGGGGGGGGGGGGGGACTTTTGACCTCCCAAGGCGAGCAAGGAAGCCTGTCACCTGTGTCTTTTATTCCCTGTTTTTCCTTTCCACGTTGCTCTTGTCTTTGTGCTGGATTGACATTGCTCTTTTTTTCCCCTGATCCTGGCAGTGATCTTTAGTTAAGAGGGAGGCAGTTAAATGTAACGTTCCTTTTGTATATTATAAATGTTATTTTCCCCTTTTTATTATCTCTATTTGTTATGGTCTAAGAGATGTAACTTTTCGGCTATGTGGTCTAGTGGTATGACACTCGCTTTCGGACCAGAAGGTCCTGGGTTCGAGCCTCGCTCGGCGCATAGTTGAGATCTTGGAAAAGGCTCTTTATTCACATTCTCTCACTGTAGTCAGGTGTAAAATGAGAACCTGGCCGTTAACAGCGTTGTCTCTGTCCGAAAAAAAAATGTAAAATCGCCTAACAGGATTCGTGTCCCGTCCTACATGTCAAGTATTGCTGTTGGTCAGGGACCCCATGTAAAGCGCTTTGAGCACGTTTAGTGGATATTGCGCTATATAAATGCTCTGGTTTGTTTTTGTTTTGTTTTTTGGGTTTTTTGGGGGGTTTTTTTCCCCTCTTTCTGACGTCGATCTGAATGATCTCAAACCAATGGCTGGGTGGGGTCTTTTGATCTCCCATAGTAGGCAGGGGGTCTCTTGCTTTGTCTTCTCTCCCTCTTTATCTATTGTCTGAGTTTCTTGGTTTTGTCCTAGCCCTTGTCGGAGTCCTTGGCTGAGAGGGAAACAGTGAAATGTATAGTGTTAGTTTTGAGAGGTGCTATTTTTTCCCCTTGTATAACAGATCTCTGATATGATATACTCTAAAAAATGTTATCGTTTTGTTAGCATTTGAGTGTATTTCTCTTGGTGGGGTCCTGTGCTTGTGCCTGGTTGAGACTTTAAGGTGGTCTCAAAATAAGTACTCTAATGGTGTGCCCTTGGAATCTACATCTGTTCCTTATTTGAAGCATTCCCTTTGTCTTATCTATTCTTGTGTGCTTCTAATAAATCTATACTTTTTGACCACTCCGTTTTCTTGTCTTTTTACTGATGCTGAAATGACCTAAATTATGTGTCTCAATCGCCATCTTCTTCTTCTTCTTTCAGCTTATCCCGCATTTTGTAGGTTTGCCATAATGAATGCCACATCTCCATACATCTCGGTTCAGCGCATCATCTTTCTCCAAGCTCAGTTCTTTCATACCATCCTTTACCTTATCCCACCATCTAGTCTTTGGGCGTCCCTTTTTCCTCTTTCCCGCTATTTGTAAGTCCAATACTTTCCTTCCCACGTACTCCCTTTCTCGTCTCTTTGCATGTCTCAAGCGCCATAAAACCCTTAAAAACAAACACCAAATCTATGATCATGTGCCCAAAAGCATGGGTAGGAAAGATCAAATTCATAGTCTTTACATTGCACGTCTTTTGTGGTCTTTTGATATAACATTTGCCTTCGGACATGTAGGACAAAGTTGAGTATTAATGGTATTAATGAGTAGAACGCCTTAGACGGTGACAGATAGTGTAAGTTGTAAGAGCGCGAGTGCGAAATAAAGTATTAAAGCCTATTGGGTAGTTTGATCTAACTGTATGACATGGACTTTTCATTCCTTATGGCCCGCTGAGGGGACGGGGATTCACATGGCGAATATAGTATTTTAACGCATATATTATTAATGTTTTTATTTAACTATTTAATCATTTATTCATATATTTATTTATTTATTTATTTATTTATTTATTTATTTTTATTTATTTTTTATTCATTTATTTATTTTTATTTATTTATTTATGTATTTATCTATTTTTTATTTATATATCTATTTTTATGTATTTATTTATTTATTTTATTTATTTATATACTTACGGTACTTATTTCTTTCTTATCATTATCAGCATCTCTATAAATAATTATTTTCTTGTTTACCAAGCTATAACTTGATTCTGAGATCTGAGAACTTCTTAAAACATGATAATTTATCCCGACAGCAGCATCCGCCATAACGTATTCGTATCCGAATAATGCCAAGAAAATAATGGAAATTTTGCTCGTTTGAGCATGCATACCCGAATGATATTCAGCGTTTCAAAGGGTGCGTGGAAAAAAATCAAAGGAACTGCGAGATCAGAGTGGTCAAGATCTGTTTTGTCTGACGAGTAAATGATGTTATCTACAATGTCAGGAACCCAAGAAAATATTCGGACAATGCGCTTGATTTCATGGCCTGGGGCACTTCAAAGGTCTTTGCCTTCATTTTTGTGAGTGCAAAAGACATCATTATAGAGGTGGAAAAATGCATAGTGCTTCGCTTTGAATAAGATCGTTGTGACCTTATTTACTGGACTCTCTTGTTATTTTCTTTTTTCCCCCCTTTCAAATTGTTTGAGGTCGAAACCTTTCTCATCATGTTGAAGTTTTTGCCAATCTCTATTAATTTATTATTTTTCATATTTCAACTTGAGACTATTTTTTATGTATTTTTGGTCTGTTTCTTATATTATGCGTCATCTCGTGGACTGACCTGACCATCCAGCAATTTTTGGCAAGATTGGTCAACTCGATGAAATACGATTAATAAAACATTTGTTTAATTCACTCACTCCTATAAATTTTCGCTACTTTTCGAAATTTGGAAAAAAATGTATTAAAAAATGAGCATGTACATAGATAGTTTTATTCAACTATCATTATTAACATGAAAAAACTAAAAACATTAGCAGCTTTGATACTACGCCTATAATTTGTGTCAGAAAAATGTAATAAATAGGCACGGGATAAAAATAACCCGGGTAAACTACGGATATAGTCGACAGTAGGGTTGAGTGAGTAAAGGCCATTTGGTAGGAAACCATTGTTTATGTGATAAAAATACAGTAGTATTCTTTTATGAAAACGATAATAATAGAATAGAAAATCCTAGTCGGCTTATATATTATATTCTTAATCAATTCGTCAATTTAATTATTGCAAATTATGGTGAGCTGAAATCAAAATCCTTGAACAATTCTGACTGCAGTGAAATAATGTAAGTAGCGTCCGTGGCTCAGCGATATCATGGTCTCTCGTCTATGAACAAGATCAAGCGATGTTGGTCCTGGCTCGCTGTCGGATGGCTGACAATGACCATAAAGCTCTGGCTCCAGCATTGTGCCTTTGGATAAGACACTTTATATTGGTTCTTGGTTGTATATTTTTAAATTTTTGTGCATTTGCATATATTTTTTATGTAAACATTGTCGCCATAGATTCCCAACTTTGTGTTTATACATTTTCATGCATGCCACGTCTGTAAACGAATTTCCATTTTTTTGGATGAATAAAGTATATATTATTATTATTATTATTATTATTATTATTATTATTATTATTATTATTATTATTATTATTATTATTATTATTATTATTATTATTATTATTATTATTATTATTATTAATATTATTATTATTATTATTATTATTATTATTATTATTATTATTATTATTATTATTATTATTATTATTATTATTATATTATTATTATTATTATTATTATTATTATTATTATTCTCAACCGCATTCAGGTGTGAATAAGTGCCTGGTTATAGATAGAGACAATAATATGTTGAAAGGATCAAACCAAATAGCCGAGCAGAAATTATAGGAATGCACTAAGACTCAAAGGAACAGAGTTCGAAGCCCTTGTCAATATCACGATTGTTTCTCGAGGAAGAAACTTGACTCACTTTGCCAAGCTGCACTGCAACTGACACCTGTGTGTTTTATCCGATGGTTTTATTTTTCGAGATGGGGCCATGAACATAACTTTTCCAAGAGACGAGTAAAAGACTAATTATTTCTTTTTTAAATTTTGATTCTTAAAATTAGGATTGATATCAGATAGAATCCATCCCTGTACATCCTCCCACCACTTCCCTTTATTTTATACACATACCCACATACAAACACATTCACAACGGCATTTTAGCCTTTCTGTCCTACCTTTAAAAAAAAAAAAATTATTACTTTTGTTTAAATAGAAGGAATGATACTGACGTCACTAAACTCTTTGTTAATGTTTTTAGACCTTTTTGGTGATTAGTTCTCACTAAATTAGAGCATTCAGACTATAAACGTTTAAGGTTACATAAGTGTGTTGGTCCGTTTTATCTGGCTGGTGGATGTGAGTATTTTACCTAAAGGCATAGCATCAATATATTATTCTGTCCAGGGCACGACCAACACTAGCAGATCGGCAATTTACCGGTCAGTGCAGGCAATGGTCTCATCAAGTAACTTGACAACTAATGCACACTGACGTTGACACCAATACAGTCACTGACACCGCTGATTGCCACTGTCATCCATTCTGTGCTCCAGCAACTTTAATAATGATAGGATGTGGTCATCGCCAAGGGATAACTCTGGAACATTCAGTTACTCCGCCTGTGTTCTCTGATCTCAAACCACCAAGTTCCACGGTTCTCTCTCTCTCTCTCTCTCTCTCTCTCTCTCTCTCTCTCTCTCTCTCTCTCTCTCTCTCTCTCTCTCTCTCTCTCTCTCCGAACTTTTATTATTCTTTAAAACTGGAAAGCTTTTTATTTCAAATATTGTATATTTTTTTAAAACTTAAAAAATCAGAAAATGTCTATAATATAACATAATATATAAAATAATATAATATAAAGCTATTGATGATGGAAAAATAATTGGAATGACTTGTTTAATGGCTTATGGCAAAACTGACCACGACGTAAAGTATATTGATAATGATGTCACGCTATTTTATCATAGAGGGGGGGGGGGGCGTTTGTTTAGGGGACCTTAGGGGTACGGGGGTGGGAGTCTCGAGGAAGATTAGAAGAAGAAGAAGAAGAAGAAGAAGAAGAAGAAGAAGAAGAAGAAGAAGAAGAAGAAGAAGAAGAAGAAGAAGAAGGAGGAGGAGGAGGAGGAGGAGGAGGAGGAGGAGGAGGAGGATATGGATGATTGAAAGAAGAGGAAAAAAGGGTAATATTCGTCCAAACTCGACTTCAACACTGCCTAGACCACCCGAAGTCGATGCCTCGACACTTTCCCGTTTTTACTTGGGCTTCTTTAAAGTTCATTAGCCAAGAGATTCTCACAGGTTTTCCCAATTTCATTGTTTATTCACCACCCCTTGTCAGGGGTCAGTCCTTATAATAAAGTGGTCAGTTAAGAGAGCCCAGAACGATCGGCTTTCATCTCTCGGAAAATAGATGTAGCCCCCACCACAGACTATCTATGGCTCCCACAAGACTTGGCTTGGATAATAACCCCTTGAGGATGGTCAGTTCTTTTGTGTAGAGAGGGAAGTGGTTACAGGTTGTATGATAGCAAAACAATGAAGGTGGAAAGGGGGTTTAACGGGTCTACAGGGGACTTGCGGGGGGGGGGGGGGGGAGGTACTGGTTGTCAGCGGGAACAAGGATTAAGAGATAGCCAATTTGGAAGATGAAAGGAAAAACCCGACTGTAAGTGATAAAACGTGAAATGAAAATGTCCCTGGAAGTGTGAAAATTGATTTTATTTTTCATTGATTAACCATGGTATGGTAAACCTCGGGTTGGGTATGGATAGCGTACCCGCTTCCAAACGTGAACGGCTACATTCGATCCCGGATCGAAGAAGTATTCTTATTTGTTTGTTTGTTGCTGGGTTTTTTAGTTTAGTTTTTGTTATTTTTTTTGGTTGTTCTTTTCTTGTTTTTCTTTTTGGTTTGTTTCTTTGTTGTATATGCTTTTTTTTTCTTTTTTGTTTGCTTTGTTTTTGTTTTGTTTTTGTTTTTTTTGTTGTTGTTGTTTGTTTGGAGTTGTTTTTTTATTTTTATTTTTTTTTATTTAGTTGTTGTTTTCTGCTGTTTTTTTTTTGTTTGTTTGTTTTATTTGCTTTGCTTTGTTTTTTTTTACTTTTACACCCCCCCCCCCCACACACACACACTCAAATCTGTTCCCCAACAGTAAATATATAGTTGGTTCTCTGAACTATTAGGTATTACTTGAATAATCATATATATATATATATATATATATATATATATATATATATATATATATATATATATATGATATATATATATATAAAATATATATATATATATATATATATATATATATATATATATATATATATATATATATATGCTCTTCAATATAACAGTGTAATGCGACATACATCACTTGATTGTGGCACAATCACAGGAAGTAGGAGTTCAATTGAAGAGAAAGACTAAGAGAAAGGCTAGCGCTATGAGGCATTGTCCAGTTTGCTTCTTCTTTTTTTTTTTTAATGTCAATAGTAATCAGATTAAAGCCACCCATCTTCGTGGCAAGACGTAGACAGACGATGAAAATCTATATTTTACTTTTATTCACAGTTGATGCGTGCATATTATATTATGCACAATCATATCAAAGAGATATTCAACACAGGTAAAAAGCAGTTTGTCACGGAGCACATTGACCGACTTTACTTGTGAAGATTTTGTTATTTTCTTATTCTCGAAAGGCCTAATATGAATGGGACTCTCTTAGCTTTTAGAAGCAAGGACCAAGCTGCACTGATGAGACTTATTACGTCGAAATAGTACTTTCTAAAGATTGCATCACACACATACACGCACGCACACACACGCGAGCATATTTATATTTATGATGTTTGTTTGTACGTATATGTGTATAATAATATAAGGGTGTGCCAAAGGGTCGTTTTGTGGCGTTCGCCACAAAAATAATCCAATACTAAGTTATTTTAAAATGCTAAAGAAAAATTTGTTTCATCAGTTTTTTTTTCTGGGATAATCCAAAAACCGACAATCTAACATCAAAATTATATATCTAGTTTTAGCTTTTTGAATGGTCAAAAAAATGTGGACAAATCGATACTCTGTCCATACTTTTTTTTAACCCTTGATAAACCATCGCTGATATTGTATTGGCGCTAGATCTCCTGTTTTTGATTTATTGTATGTACATTATTCAGCCCGATAGAAACTGATGAAAAGGAGTTTTCCTTACTGTTTTTCTCTAACTTATTATATAGACTATATATATATATATATATATATATATATATATATATATATATATATATATATATATATGAGTGATATCAATCTCTTCTTTCTTCATCAACGCTACACATCCTAGCTCTAGCAATTCGACTTTGACTCTACAACACACCCATTTCAAATTCTGGCTTGTTTCTTTTCACTGTCCTTTACAAATCACTTGGCTATTTGCAGATTCTCAGCCAATTAACTAGTTGATAATGGTTATAAATCTAGTTTCCGCCCTGTGTAAGTCTGTGGTTCCCACAGCTACGAGTCCATCTAATATTATGCATGTCGTCTTGCATAACAGTTCTAGAATTCCAAACTACAATATTTAGCCACGCCAATAAGAACTGTCTAAAAGCAGACAAATGTCCAGGAAGTGAACATAATAAGCTCGCCGTCTCTAGATTATTATGATAGTGTCTGATATTTAGAAGGGTGGTGCAGCATTGGATATTTATTTTGATTTCGACATGTGTGGCCGGCCAGAGCAGAATCTAGCGAAAGTAAAGGCTACGTGAATACATGCATAGTTTAGAAAGAATCACCGGTTCCCCTCTACCAATGCCGTCTCTAATTTGCTATGCCCTCTCTACTCATGTTATGTCGTTGACTCCGGACATCCACATCCTTTTTGGTTGATTCAACATGAATCTTACATTATATTAAACCAGTTAATTGCCGTACTCTGGAAAACCATGTATTTAAAAATTTGGCCAGAAAACTCGTCCCTCAAATATCGGTCTGTTTAAATGACCTTCATTTTGATAATCTAAAGAGGAAATAATAAGTCATTTATTGTGACCCACTGCCTCAATATGGTATTTTGTTTGGGTGAACTGGATGTCGAAAAGTGAATTAAATGTTAAAATAATCAATTAAGTCCATTTTCAGCATACACCATCTCGTCAAAATGCCGGTTAGAGTCGATGCGTCACATTTATTATTTAAACTGTGATGCCATAATTTAGGGTTGGGGGGGGGGGGGGGGGGGTATTTCGATCTCTTGATCTCGGACTTGTTATCTTGGGATCCTGGCAACCGTCCACCCCTAGAAGATGACAACCGAACATTTGAAGCGGTTTTTGTTTGTTTGTATGTTTGGTTGTTTTTTGTTTATTTGTTTGTTGTTGTTGTTGTTTTGGTTTTGGTTTTGGTTTTAGTTTTTTGGGGTTGTTCTTTGTTTTTGTCTTTTTTTTTAAATTATTTTTGTACTGTATTTTTTTTTTCTGGAGACGGGGCTTTATAAAGAAGTAATCATTATGAAGAATTTGATGTCATTCGATCTATTGTCATCAGACTACAGATTAAATGAGACTTGCAAAGCCTCAGGTGAAAATAGAAACCCCAATTTTCGAGCTCATAACACTGTTGTTTATTTTTATACCACCTGCAGAGTCCATCAAATTGAATTCTCAGTCCTCAGAATAATGGCTTTTCTTGTTCTAAACATAATATTCGTAATGTTGTCATAAAATAGAAAAAAGGGGCCTCCTATTTCGGAGTCCTGTTATGTCAATGCCCAGTTCTATTGTAAGGTTGTAAGGGTGGATAGACTTATCCTCGGTAAAAGAATTTGATGAAATTGATAGGTCTGTAACTGGGGCCTTTTTAATAACTGTAAATTGTAAATTGTACGGGTAAAACCCAGGCATAAAGCTGTCATTAGATTAGCAGATGGTCTAGCGATAGAATATTTTTTATTGTTTTCTTTTCTTTTTCTTTTTTTTTTTTCTTTTGGGTTTTTTATTCTTGTTTTTTTTTTTTTGCTTTGTTTTTTTTTTGGGGGGGTGGGGGGTGGGGGGGGGGGAGGTTTGGTTGTTTTGTTTTTCTTGCTTGTTTTTTTTTTTTTGTTTTGTTTTTGTTTGTTTATGTAATCTTTTTTATTATTTTGTTCATTTTTTTTGTTGTTTTTGTTTGTTTATGTATCTAATCTTTTTTTATTTTGTTTTGTCTTTCTTGTTGTTTTTTTTTTGGCGGGGTAGAGAGGGCGGGAGGGGGGGGGGGCCTGGTGGATGTTTTTTGGGGGTGTTTATTGGTTTGCTGTTTGTTTGTTTTTAGTTGGGTTTTTTTATTGTTTTACTTTTTTTTGTTTGTTGTTTTTTGTTTGTTTTTTTTTCATTTGTTGTTTAAAAACTTTTTTTTGGGGGGGGGGGGGGGGGGTTATTTTTCTTTCGATTTGGTGTAAAAAGAAAATTGCAAAATGCATACAAACAACAACAACAACAAGAAAAGAAGAATTTTAAAAAATCAAAATTAAATAATCCTTTCAACGAGAAATTTTGAGAAATTATCTTTGTGTGTGTGTGTGTGTGTGTGTTTGTGTGTGTGTGTGTGTTTGTGTGTGTGTGTAAGTGTGTGTGTTTGTTTCTTCTTTTTTTTTATTTGGTTTATTTTGTTTTTTTTAATTTCTGATTAGGTTTTTGTTATTTTCTTTGTTGGTTTTTTTTTTTTTTTGATTTTGGTTGATTTTGTTGGGGGGGGGGGGGGGGGGGGGAAGGGGGTTCCTTTATTTATTCATTTTTAAAAATTTCAATTTGCCTTTTTATTGTTATTTTCTTTATAGAGTTGTTCCTTCAAAGACAATGTATTCACCTTTAAGAAAACAAAAAATCCGTTACATTATGAGTTGCGTCTTTTTTATCTTGGACAATTTAAACATTATATTATTCTTATGGAATTGCAAATTTCAGATAACGCATTTCAAAAAATCTATGTTATGTTTAAAAAAATTAAAAATTGAAAAAATAATTTTTAAAATAATAAATAAATAAATAAATTTTAAAAAATAAATAAATAAACAAATAAATTAATTAGTTAATTAAAAAAAAATAAATAAATAAATAAAAAAATAAAATAAAATAAATACAAAAAAAAAATAATAATATATATATATATATATATATATATATATATATATATATATATATATATATATATATATATATATATAATGGTCTCATCAAGGTGCTGTACTGAAGCCTTTAACCTGGTAAAACCCAAAACTGATTATATTTGAATGAACGAGTTAATTGATAAAAATATGAATAGCAACTACAACTGTCTTTCTCTACATAGACATCAACCTACTTATCCCGTTTATAAAATATTCTCTTGTTATCATTCGTTGACTATGAAAACATTGGTGAAAAATAAGAGTTCTTCTCTTTTCTTTTTTTTATTTTTTTTTTATTTTTTGATTGTTTTTTGTTTGTTTGTTTTTGGGATTGTTTATTTTTTATTTTTTATTAATTTTTTTTTTTTTTTTTTTTTTTTGGGGGGGGATGGTATTTGTTCTTTTTTTCTGATTTTTGGTTCGTTATTTGTTGTTTTTTTATTTGTTGGGTTTCTTTATTTTTCTTTTTTTTTTTTTGGGGGGGGGGGGGGGGGGGTTGGAGGAATTGGCCTTTTTCGTTTGTTTGTTTTTGTTTTGTTTCTTTCGCTTAACCAGTTGACTGCCGTACTCTAGTAAAACTGCGAAGTCCCAGGTTTGAGAGTTTTGCCAAGATGAGGGTAATTTAAATCGATCGATATTTGAAGGACGAGTGTTCTGGCCAAATTTTTAAATACACATGTTTTCCAGAGTACGGCTGTTAACTGGTTAATGGCATCTCCGGATTTTTAATTTGCTGTCGGTGTGGGTTTTGCGGTCATGCTTTACTACATTATCTGTACTATTAAATCGTTTTGCCGCTTCCTAATGATGTTGTTAGAGCGCAGTGGGCGTCATGTAAAGCAAAAGATATTGCTCTACCTTCCATCTTCTACCCCGCCCAATGCATTTTCACGCCCATTGCACCAAACAACACCATCAGTGCGAACTGGTCACGCGTTTAAAAAAAAAAAAAAAGAAAAAAAGCAACACATTTTAATGTTCGTGACTGGGTGGTCAGAAGGGTTTTTAGATTTACAAGAGGGAACTTATGTCGTGGAGAAGAAATTTATTATTTACTTATGTTTCGCATTATTTTCGAGCATTCCATTATTTTTTTCTTTCGGATGTCTTGATACGGAATGGTATTCTAAGACCATTTCATTCAGACCACGAGAGCGGTGTATTATAATATCATATTATTAGTATTATCATGTCAGCAATAGGGGTTTAAAAATGGACCAAGTGTTCCTTAAATGGCCTTAAACGTAAAGGTAAACGTTGCTGCTCGAAGCTCGAAGAAATAAATAACAATGTGAAATTAAATGTAAGCTTCAATTTAATATACGAAAACAGACGTTGTTCAACAAAGCCACTACCACTTTATCTCATTCGTCTGTAGTGTTTCATTCATCCTATTTTGTTGATAAAGGGGAAACCCGAAACATTCATTTTATCTGTTTTCAAATATTAAATTCAAGCTTACATTGAATTTCGCATTGTTATTTAAACATAAATAACAGTAGTCCATCACACATCGCATTATGTTACTTATTAATGTTTTGTTATATTTTGTATTATTTTACCGTGGATTAGATCCGTGCTTGAGGACCATTTTTATCCAGAAAATTATTGTCCAGTGATGCTACATGTCGTGTCTCGTTGAGTGCCGTAATAAAGTATCAAGATCAGTTATTTTATAGTCAAAATAATCGGGCCGAACGAATAGGTCAAAACATTTCAAGCCTTAGACCTCAACTAGTCTCAATTTTAACACGTCATGACAAAGTCGGGGACATCTTAATCAATCCATATTAATGTGGCAGCGCGGCTCAGCGGTACGGTCTTTGCTTTGTAACCGAAGAGTACCGAGTTTGATCACCCGCCGGTGCTTTATGTGACCTTGAGCAAGTAACCTCACCCTGGCACAATTTGCGGCTCTGACGCCTGAGTTGTTCCAGTTTTTCCTTGGAATATGCCCTTTTTCTTCTTCTTTTTTAAAATGTAAAAG
Organism: Berghia stephanieae; assembly: GCF_034508935.2. NCBI lineage: Eukaryota > Metazoa > Mollusca > Gastropoda > Nudibranchia > Aeolidiidae > Berghia > Berghia stephanieae. Next base: position 36,322,827 of record NC_088364.1, on the reverse strand, counting down.
TTTTCTCGCCACAATTTTTTTTAATGTGTTTTTTTTCACTGCACAACAGAGTTCTCTATTTTAAACAAGAGAATGAGATGATTTTGATTTCACAATGATTGCTAACTAGTCCCCCCAAAAAATGCCAAAAACCCAGGCGATTTGCATTGTAGGAAAATTGAAATATATTTCGATACAGTTTGCCAGATAAATAAATAACGTATTGTGGAGCAAAATTGAGCAGATTGATACCTTTTTTCTTTTTTTTAAAAAGAGCATACAACATAAATGTGTGTAGAGGATTATGTTTAGCTATATACCATTATTAACATCTGAACCATGAGAGTTCTACTCCGTAAACGTCTGCCATGATCACATCATGGTTTTTCCCACACTTCACGGGCTGGTCCAACCATGTGTGGCAAATCATCACACTGACCAACTTAATTAGATACAGATCGGAACCTCAGAGGTACTTGAATAGAATATGTCTTACTATATATATATATATATATATATATATATATATATATATATATATATATATATATATATATAATATATATATATATATGTATATATATATATAAAATAAATATATACCTACAACTTAGTGAAGATGATCCCAATTATAAAGTAATACCAGCCTCTAGTAATACTTTACTCTATCTACCGGTTTGCCTACTTGAAATGTTCAAGAGTCCTAAATCTCAAGATAATGTTTTTAACGTAGTTCCAATTATCTTAAAGCCATAAATCAACAATTTGACCCCAATGGGATTAAATAACACATGTACTCCGCCATAGCAATAAGAGAGAGTGTATAGAGGGCATTGACTTCGAAATTTTAACTTTGTTTTTCAACTAATTGTATTGAACAAAAAAAAAATGCTTATTACACGACTCTGTGGTTGGAGCCAAAATTCGCATTTCCACGAATTTTCTATAACAGTTGGCAGGTCGGTATAATATTATTATTAACAGCAAACTTTTCTTCTGCTTGTGAAGTTAAAAATCGGGCAGGGCAGCAACGTAATGGTTGTTTGTTTTTATGAGATTAACGACAATAATTACACCACTTTCAGGGGCTTAACGTCAATGGCGGTGGAACTGAAGACATTTTCTTGTCATGACGTAATAATAATAATAATAATATGAGTTTTTAAGACCCTGCCGTGTACGAACGTCAGTATCATCAATTAATGTGTTTATTTAGCACTGGTGTATTAGGCCTAATGTACTTTTTGGATCCATTAGTCTGGGAGTTTTGTTGTTTTTGTTTGTTTTTATTTTATTTTTTTCCCACTTCAACAATTTTTATCTAATTTATGAGTTTGGTCACAAATGATATATTGCTCTCTCCCCCCCCCCCCCCCCCCCCCCCCCCCCCCCCCCCCATTGTTCCCTTAATAATGCAGATGACTTCTTTAATATACCATCATCATGTCATGATCACGAACGGTTACATAGGTCGGAAGACCTTAAACTTAAGCACCCTGAATGAATACTTTATGTGTTATGTATTCCATTGTACAAGACCTAAGAGAAAGAAAAAGGAAGAAAAAAAGAAATCATTAATATCTTTCATCCTCCCCCCCCCCCCACCCCTCCCCGCGCTCCTCCTCACCCCACCCCACCTCCCCCACTCTCATTCTTCTTTTTTTGTTTTGTTTTGTTTTTTGTTTTGTTTGTTTTGTCCATTGTCTTTTTCATTGTTTGTTGGTTGGCGAAAATTCCATTCTAGACAGATTTATGTATGTTGTCCCTGGTTTCAATTTATCCAATATCTTATATCATATTATTATCACAATGAATTATACGGTACAATGATAGGGTGTAGATATATATGGTGATTGTTTGAAGAAGTGGTTGCGTAGAAAAGTACGTTAAAAGTTAGCCAGTGACGGGTTTCAAACACGCCAACTCAGGACAAACAGCACCATGACCAATCGCCAGCAGATGGAAGAAAGCGAACGAAACGTAGATAGCCGAGTCACTGGGCTCCAGTTCATCACAGCAACTTATTTTCATTTTTTTTAAATCTAGCACTACTGGATCTAGGAGCGAGCTGGACTAATGGTTGAGGCTTGGCACTGCATTAGCACGCGATGAACCCGGGGTTGAAACCTACTGTCAGCATCTGGTTTTATATTTCCGTAATTAATTAAGCAATACACTCAGCTCGCATAGATACTTTGTGGCGCTGCACTGCGACTGCCGCCTGCCTGAGTTATCTCCGTCTTTCCCCCGAAATAGTACCTCAATACAAAATTCCCATTGGTTTAAGATAAATGGAATCTTTTCTTATTTTATTTGAAGTATTTTTTTTAAAATGTGTTTCAGTCCCTACTCTATTCTAGCAAACACTTTTTTATTGTTTTTGTTTTGTTATTGCTTAATACAATAACATGGGTGTGAGTGGTTGTATGTGTGTGTATGTGTGTGTGTGTGTGTGTGTGTGTGTGTGTGTACGCGCGCTTATGATCAATTAATAGAATGTGATGATAACTGATCATCTCCGTGGCTGGCATAAAACTTACTTTCCTTTGCTGATATCTTTCTGTTAAACACAATATGTCATTTTTTTTTCTTTTTCTATCAATGGGCTGACATAAAACACATGGGGAAAAAGTTATACGTTTGAATTTGAATCATGAAAAATAAATATCTCACGCTGAGAAAGCGGACACGAGTAATAAAGAAATTTATCATCATATCGACGTGTACATATATGCAGGTCTGACATCCCACTTATGGGCCAAGTTTAACATTGTTGTAATGGACAATTTTTTTGTGTCATATTTTTGAAATTTCCATGACAACAATGAGCCCATAAAGAATTGGGTTATCAGACTTGCAAATAAGTGCACGTCGGTTCATATCATTATATCTATAGAAATAATTTTTTTTTTTAATAAAGGAGGAGGAAATGTTTATCATATTCCATTAATTAATTAATCATTTAATTAGTTAACTCTCTTTTTCTCACACTACGATAAAAAGGAGATTCTTGTTTCCTTTTGTTTGTCCTCATGCCAAACAATTCTAGGTCTGTTTCTTGTCAGCTGTATCTAAGTCACTTTTATGGTGTGGATGTGATGCTTTTCATGGTGCGTTAATAAGAAAGATGAAAATATAGAAATTTGTAAATGAGACAATGTTATTATAAAATACAAAGTGCAAAAAGCACAACAAACATTTAAAAAATAAACAATAAAAAAATAGAAGACCAACAGACACTGATATTGCCACTGGCTTTAAAATACTGTTACAAAACAACATATCGTCGATGTACATAGTAGAAACTAAAAAAAAATTAATTAATTAATTCTATTTTAAAACGACTGTTACCAGGCTCGGAAGTTGTGGGTGGGAATTTCACCCAAGACCCAAAACCAGTCCGCTTCGAAGATAAATTCACGATTAGAAAGTAGAATTATGGAGACATAAGTTATCCTGCCGTATTGTGGCTGCCTAAATTTATGAGAAAGTTATATGATTCATCTGAAACATTTTCTGGGAGGAGTGTGTGTGTGGGAAGTAGTAGTAGTAGTAGTAGTAGTAGTAGTAGTAGTAGTAGTAGTAGTAGTAGTAGTAGTAGTAGTAGTAGTAGTAGTAGTAGTAGTAGTTAGGAGTAGTAGTAGGAGTAGTAGTAGTAGTAGTAGTAGTAGTAGTAGTAGTAGTATAGTAGTAGTAGTAGTAGTAGTAGTAGTAGTAGTAGTAGTAGTAGTAGTAGTGCGGGTCTTTACAAATCAAACGGAAGCAAGTGTGTTTAGCACGTGAGTTTGGAATAATTGAAGTACACAAGCTTGTTTCGCTCTAGACTATATCAGTACGGAAAATTGCTTAAATGTTTGTGATATTCTAAAAGATTCAATTATTTGGCTTTGGGAATTAATTCTGTAATTCTACCAAACATTACGTTAAACTAATATGTCTGTAACTTCTAGGCAATGTTCGCAGAATCCCATTCTTCTAGAACTTTAATCAACGATAGAAATGTGTTAAATAAGTGGTGGGCTATTTATTATGTTGGAATTTCCCCGAAGATATAGATCACCCAGACCAAAGCATTTTGGAGCACCTAGTATTACTAAAAGTCAATAACTTTATTATCCAAAACAGAATTACCATGATATAATCCATATCTTCTTAATTGTCAACGAATGGGATATAAGCGTGGTCCTCATTTACAAATACAATACTAGATATTATTGCTGCGGCGCTTCTGTTATTATTATTATTATTATTATTACTACTATACTACTACTACTACTACTACTACTACTACTACTACTACTACTACTAACTACTACTACTACTACTACTACTACTACTACTACTACTACTACTACTACTAACTACTACTACTACTACTACTACTACTACTACTACTACTACTACTACTACTACTACTTACTACTACTACTACTACTACTACTACTACTACTACTACTACTACTACTACTACTACTACTACTACTACTACTACTACTACTACTACTACTACTACTACTACTACTACTACTACTACTACTACTACTACTACTACTACTACTACTACTACTACTACTACTACTACTACTACTACTACTACTACTACTACTACTACTACTACTTTCTACTACTACTACTACTAACTACTACTACTACTACTACTACTACTACTACTACTACTACTACTACTACTACTACTACTACTACTACTACTATACTACTACTACTACTACTACTACTACTACTACTACTACTACTACTACTACTACTACTACTACTACTACTACTACTACTACTACTACTACTACTACTACTACTACTACTACTCTACTACTACACTACTACTACTACTACTACTACTACTACTACTATAACTACTACTACTCTACTACTACTACTACTACTATTTTGTAATATTT